>NC_057812.1:23109022-23413644 GCF_018294505.1 Triticum aestivum
GTGCCTTCGGAGCACGATGACAATTGGAAGTGGTTCATGACCTGGTCGATAGGGGCGGTAGCGGGTAATAGTATTCTCCCTTCGGATTTATGACCTGGTCGAGCAAAAATCCCGCTATTTCCTCTTGAAGTGCTTCTACGCACTCCGTTTCTAGGAGCTTGTCCCGCACCTCTTTGAACTGTTAAGAAGGAGATCAATATGCATGTGTATTACTTGTGTGACTAGATATCGATAATGGTATAAAAATTGTGAATAGTGTTCTGACAAGCGTATCCATTCTTGTCTTTGAGATCTGCTCCTTTTGGACGCCATCATGCGAATGTTCTCGCAAACGCAGAATGCACACAGATCAGTCCCCTGCGCCTGCTTCAGGGCCTTTATTACGAGAATGAAATTTAATTTGATCAAATAATAATTAATCAAGCATGATAATTAAAGAGATGGTAGCTAACTAGCTAGCTAGTACTACTTAATTACTTACCTTGGGTCGAAACCATTTCAGCTGTCGTTTCCATTCGCCTTCCATGACGCTGATGAACCTTGCCCAAGCCCTGCCCGCCGACAAAGAAAATGAATAAAGGAGTTATTAAATAGTTCATATCATGAAATGACGAACTAAATAGGCCGAGATATATAGTTAATAATGATTGAAATTACATGTTGACTATCCCAAACAAGATGTTATAGTCACTATTTGCTTTGAGTAGCGAGTCCAGTATTTGAACTGTTCCGGCGTCAACTTTAATGATACACAAGATCCAGTGAAATCTTCATGCACACACGTTTGCATGTCTTAGTTAAGCGGGATATGTAAGCAAAAACATATAGCTAGCTAGTAGGCAAAAACAGAGAATTTGTAGTACAAGAAAGTGTTACTCACTGGAAGTTGTAAGGAAGTAGTATATCTTCATTGTATTTGAGGCGCTTCAAGAACTCTAGCATGCTGTCCTCTACCTGCTTCTCAGTCAACTACCAAAGCAGATTTGCCCGAACGACGAGCACACGGATCCGCCCAGGTCCGCGTCCGTGTCGCCTCCGCCCAGGCGACTCGGGCGTCCCCAACAGCCGCCGTCCACCACCCTTCCTTCGACCACCCCCCTCTCCCCGTCGCCGCCGACAACAAGGATCCACTTCCATGGCGGCGGCGAGGATCTTCCCCATCGTGGCGGCGGCGGATCTAGCTCTTCGACGGTGGCGGATGCTCAGGCGGCGAAGTCTCTCTGAGGCGCCGGCAAGGGAAGGGGGATCCGGTGATCTACGGCTGGGACTCCCATGTGATAGCAAAAAGCAAAAAGTAAAATGTGTAAAAGGTGTTGAAGCAAAAAGTAAAATGTGTAGTACATAATATTAGGGACCACCCACGTGATAGCATGCAGCACCATCCATCACGGAACGTGGGAGTGTCAATTGGACGATAAAGCAAGCGGCTGATGTAGACGCAGAAATCAGTCTGATGATTAGAATCTTTCTCCTTTAATTTGCAGCTTTTCAATTTTGCAACTTACTGTCATGCATGGATCTGTCCTTAAGTCTCAACCAGATGAAAAACACCAATCTGCACGAGTAATTGCACCCCAACACTTATTTTGCCCTAACAACAGTTTATGACTGCAAATCACAAAGCTACCACGACAAAACCTAATGCAAATATGTAAATATCAACATCATATTTTACTACTTTTCCAATCATCCATGCACCCTTTTATAAAGGATTGTCTGTTTTACACTCTCTGACTCTTTTTTCTATCCATGGAAATGTATCATCCGTCCATGTTACAAGTTGTTCCACAAACTCTTTTCGACCAACATAAAACCAACCAATGGTGTCAATTACCTCCAAAGATTGGGTAGAATGACTACCAGGTGATATTAAACTGCACGGTGTAGTAATCTGTAGAATTTTGGAAGGCTTAAGTATATTAGCAAGGTTATCAATAATCAATTCAGAGAGACAAGTTCAACAAATGTTGAACGCCGGAACTGCGTTGGTCCAGGGATAGATCAGACTAGCGATGCGGGTTTAGAACACTAACACAACTAGCAGCAACAGATGATATGCAGTACCTCTTGACAAAAAAATATAATCTCCAAAATAGGGTACATTGAAACTTCCTTTCTCTTTCAACTTTTCCTCTGCTTACCGCAGTATCACTTGGAGTCCCCGAAGAGTGGGACGAGGACCCGAACTCTAACCCTAGCCGCCGGGCGCCGCCACACCTCCAGCCTTCCTCTCCCCGTCGCCGCCGGCGAGCGCCGCCGGGCAAAGCCCGCGCGGAGTCGGCGGCGGTGGGTTTTCCTCCCCTGCAAGCAAGGCGGGCTGCGCGGGGCTGCTGCACTTAGCGAAGGCGAGGGGCGCTGCGGCATGTGACTGGGCGCGGGCTGGCGCTGCCCGGCGCGCCATGACAGCGAGTGGCGGAGCGCGCGCGCCGCCGGCGAGAGGAGGTCGCGGGTCCGACAGGCGCGGGGTCGTTGCGGTCGATCGGGGCAGATCTGACCTCTGCCGGTTTGTGGCTGAAGGGCGACGAGGGGGTGCCGGCGTGCGCGCCGTTGGCGCGAGGAGGCCTCTGGCGCCATAGGAACGGGGTTGGCCGGCCAGATCTGGTCGTTAGCTCGCTTACGGTGGGATGGTTTGGCGCCACGGGCCTTCTAATCAGATGGCTGCATTTCGCACCTGGGTCGGCTGCGTTTTTGGCGTGTGGAGGCAGTAGCGGTGGAGTCGGGGTTGCTAGTGGTGTTTCTCCTTCAAGCGCGTACACGACTGCTCCCTTGAGCGGTGGCGCCGTCCAGTTTGCTTGGGGCTTCACGAGGCTTGTGCAAACCAGATCCAGCACGAGTACTCTTGGCCTTGCGCGCAGTGGTGCGGACGGCGCAATTTGGCTTGGATCACGCCCAGTTCTGCGCGCTGCGGTGCCGACCGGCTATGTCCGGCTTTCCCTCGACCTTTCTTGTGCGCTGCGGTGCGGAGGATCGTCCAGTTCTGCGCACGGAGGTAGAGGATGGCCAGATCCGGCTTGGCTCGCCCAAGGTCTGCGAGCGGCTGTGCGGACCGGCCAGGTTGGCGTGTGCTCGCCGAGTTCTGCGTGCGGCTTCGACGTACTCGTTGTTGGTAGTGTTCGCATGGGGCTGTGATGCTCCGTGGCGTTGGTGGCCTCGGATCCTGGGATTGTTGGTGGAAGGCTTGGCTCCGGATGAAAATCATGCATCGACCTTGTCGTTGCCGACGGTAGCGGCATCCACGGATCTCGTCCTCCTCCTTGGAGGTATCATTATGGAGCCGCTTGCCCTTCCTATCCAACGGCGTGAGATCTCCGTCTGAAAACCTAAGATCGGGCAGTGCCAGATCGGGTGACGGTGGTGTTCTCAACATCGTTTTCCTCCTTGGGGGCGTCACCTGGGAGAATCCCGACGATGGATCCGATGGTCTTCACGATTGATGGTAGAGCTTGGGTTTGTGGTGCTGCCGACGGGTCCATTTTATTTCTTTTCTTTTTGCACTGTTTTTTCGGTGCTTTCCTCCTGTGAGGATTCTTGTAACACCTTCTTCTGATCAATGAATTTGGCAGTTCTCCTGCCAACATTCAAAAAAAAAACTTTTCCTCTGAATGTTTTTCCATGATATTTTTCTCAAGATGATTATTCACTTAAGGTTTTCAAAGCAAAAAGAATCACTCAATTCCGAGTTTAGGCGAGGGGTCAATAAAATCTAGAACCGGTCTAAAAAAACTGTGACAAACAGTGGTCTGAAACTCCGAATAGCAGAACATATTTGCAGTAGCAAAAAAGAATGCTCTTGATAACCTGATCAGCATCGATGACTACATTGCGATAGCAGCACATATTTGTACTTTGGTGTTGAACCGGGCAAGTACCAATAACGTAGATAGAATAGATGCAGACATAATAAAGATAGAGCATGGATGGGTCTATAACATAGATTGATAACCCCAATATGTACTACGGCATACAGGCATGCCCAGCTTTCTCTCCATCGCTGAGGAAATAGTCATTGTCTTCTGACTCGGAATCATCATCATACTCAGAATCAGAGGCATCATCGTCATCGGAGTCGACATACTCGATGTAACCCTGCGTGGCTTGATCAGCATCAGGGGCACAAACAGTGACCTTGACATCTTCTTTGATCTTGGCCCACTGCGCCTTGGTCCATGCATTGATCTTTTTCCTCGCTTCAAGGTAGTCGTAGTCGACCTCAAAGTAGCCATGATTCTGAACCGACTCGCGGACCTTTTTCTGGTACTCCTCAAAGTCGTCGTCAATTCTCTTGAACAGCTCCAGATCGCTCTGGTGGCGCAGCCTCCTCTCGGCAATCTCCTCCGGAGTGTACAGCTCGGCCAGGTCGTCCAGGTAGTCAATGCTGGGGAGGTCGCCCCTCTTCAGGGACAAAATGAGCTTGACATCCTCCGCCGGCACCCGAAACATGGCCTTGTTGCCACCTGACAGAATCTTAGTCGACGCTGCTTCTGCTGTGGCATCACGGGCAATAGATCCATCGGCAGCTGATAGCTTCCCCTCAACCAACATCTTGTCAATCTCTGCCTTGTTGGATTTAGAACGCTAGATCCAATCACCAGGAGCTACACGTACGTTCAAGGCTAACACCGAAGCACACCAGCAGGCTGCTTAATTGATTTCTTCTCAATTAATAGCACATGCACGTATCTTGCCGTAGACCTGCGTACGTGTACTTGACCTGGGCTGGCTAGCTTGATCGATGGGATCGGCGTACTTCCGCGTCGTTGGCGAAACACTTGCGAACGAAACAAACTGATCGATAGATCGCACGACCCTTGCTCTTGCTTTGTATTGCTTTCGTTGTGGATAGGGGCTAGCTTAACCAAACCAAGTCGGCTTCTAAAACTAGTCCTAGTCGGACATGCATACACGCACTTGAAATTAACACGTACATGTATGGACTAATGGACTAATAGCGTCATGTTTAACTCTAGGCCACTGCTAGGCGACGGCGCACCGGCCTAAATTTGGGCCGGTCGCACCGCAGCCCCACGATGCGTGCGCCTCGGGCCGCACGATTCAGCGCTCCTCCCCCCGCATCATCCCCTCCTTCTTCCTCCTATCCGCCTTCTTCTCCCGCATCATCAATCGGAAAAAACGGAGCAACAGCCGGCTGTCGGGGAGAGAAAAGTTGCGGCGAGCGCCGGCGACCTTGCCGTATTCCCCTCGCCTAAGATGAGAGCGCCGCCGCACACGCAGGCTCGCCGCCATCGCAGACCCGCCATGGCTCCTAGGGTAGGCCATGGTATGGTCCTCAAGCTCCCGAAGCGGTGTGACTCGGCTGCGTCCAGGGATGCTGGAACCGTCCAGTCCCGATGCTGCGACCGACGAGCACCCAACCCCCGGCGACCGAAGGATTCAGAGAAAGCTTCAAGCATGAAAAAAAGCTACAACCGGCATAGAAGAAAAAGCTTCAAACATGAAAAAAAAAGCTTCAAGCGGCATCAAGAAAAGATTCAACCGGTGTGAAAAAATGTTTCAATCGGAATGGGAAAAAGCTTCAGCCATGGCAGAAAAGCTTCAAGCATGGAAAAAAGCTTCAAGCGGCATCAAGAAAAGATTCAAGCGGCATCAAAAAAAGATTCAACCGGTGTGAAAAAATGTTTCGATCTGAATGGGAAAAAGCTTCAGCCATGGCAGAAAAGCTTCATCCGGTGTGGAAAAAAGCTTCAAGCGGCATCAAGAAAAGATTCAACCAGTGTGAAAAAATGTTTCGATCTGAATCGGAAAAAGCTTCAGCCATGGAAGAAAAGCTTCATCCGGTGTGGAAAAAAGCTTCAATCGATATGGAAAAAAGCTTCCACCATGAAGCTTTTGAAAAACGAGTATTGGTGAGAGCTACGGGGCGACGGCGAAAGCTGCAACGAGCGTTGATGAGAGCTACAAGTGGCTATGGAAAAAGCTTCAACAGTTGCAGCTCCGGCGCGTTCGGTTGCAACTCTGGCGTGGCCGGGTCCGGTGAGGCAGAGCTCCTGTGGGGCAGATCCAAGCAGATCTGGCCGAGGGCCGCCGGATCGGCTGATTCCCGTGGTCGCGGCACCTTGGAAGGCCTGCAGGCAGTGATGGTAAACCATGGCTGCAGGGCCTGAGAAGGAAGCAGAGAAGGAACGAGGGAGATGAGTGGTAAAGAAGAGAAAAAAAGGAAGGAGAAGGATAAGAGGGATGTATGCGTGCGTGCCCTTTGACCGTGTGGCGCGTGCGTGGACGCGTGACCGGCCGAACGCTCGGCCGGTGCGCTGTTCCCAAACGTTTCCCTTAACTCTAACATGCCTCCCCTCTCCTTGACCCGAACGGATCGTAAGATCCTGCCTGCTCTTGTCCTGTGGACATCGAAAGATCGATCCGTCCCTCTGGCAGCTGCTCACCTTCCATGTAGCTGGATCTCGCGGCTGCCATCCTCACCGAAGCATGGTCGATCCCCCGCCTCCGTATACTTGGCAGCAGTGCACGACTTCATCATCCACTTTCCTGGCTCCTCAACTGCCATGGCCTTGATGACCGGAAGCGCAATCGCGATCCGTATAAAGAAGGGAAAGAGGAACCCTGGGCGAGCGACCCCTTCTTGCCTCACCCTGTCGGTATCGGACCCGTTTCGCGCCCCGACTCGGCCGGAACTCGACGACACGCTAGGCTGGGCCCTGCTGCCCCTGCCTCCCCGTCTCCTCTTCTCCCCCGCCCCCTTCTTTATTTTTCTTTCACGTTCTTTCCAGTGAAAAAAGCTTGCTCTTTGTAAAAACATACTATTGTGTATTTAATTTTACAAAATCAGATGTTTGTATCTTTGATCAAGTTCGTAAAGAAATATTATAACAAATTAATAAATTACAAAAATATATTTCAAGAGAAAAGTAATAATACTGAATTGTTATTATAGTTATTGATGTTTTGCTCTATACATTTGGTAAAATAGAGAGGGGTGTGATTCAAAAAAATGCACCATATATTTGGTAAAAAACTCTTTCCTTGACTGTTCCATTTTGAAATACTTAAAAATCTTGTCAAGGTATGTACTTATTGAAAAAACTTATCAAGCGTTTTGATCTATCTCTATAGATCTTGATGCTCAATATGTAAGCAGCTTCATCGAGGTCCTTCTTCGAAAAACTCCTTTCAAATACTCCATTATGCTTTGCAGAATAATTCTACATTATTTCCGATCAATAATATGTCATTTACATATACTTATCAGAAATGCTGTAGTGCTCCCACTCACTTTCTTGTAAATACAGACTTCATCGCAACTCTGTATAAAACTATATGCTTTGATCAACTTATCAAAGCGTATATTCCAACTCCGAGATGCTTACACGAGTCCATAGATGGATCGCTGGAGCTTGCATATTTTGTTAACACCTTTAGGATCGACAAAACCTTCTAGTCGCATCATATACAACTCTTCTTTAATAAATCCATTAAGGAATGCAGTTTTGTTTATCCATTTGCCGGATTTCATAAAATGCGGCAATTGCTAACATGATTCAGACAGACTTAAGCATAGATACGAGTGAAAAACTCTCATCGTAGTCAACACCTTGAACTTGTCGAAAACCTTTTGCGACAATTCTAGCTTTGTAGATACTAACACTACTATCAACGTCTGTCTTCCTCTTGAAGATCTATTTATTTTCTATGGCTTGCCGATCATCGGGCAAATCCATCAAAGTCCATACTTTGTTCTCATACATTGATCATATCTCAGATTTCATGGCCTCAAACCATTTCGCGGAATCTGGGCTCATCATCGCTTCCTCATAGTTCGTAGGTTCGCCATGGTTAAGTAACATGACCTTCAAAACAGGATTACCGTACCACTCTGGTGCGGATCTCACTCTGGTTTACCTACGAGATTCGGTAGTAACTTGATCTGAAGTTACATGATCATCATCATTAGCTTCCTCACTAATTGGTGTAGGTGTCACAGAAACTGGTTTCTGTGATATACTACTTTCCAACAAGTGAGCAGGTACAGTTACCTCATCAAGTTCTACTTTCCACCCACTCACTTCTTTCGAGAGAAACTCCTTCTCTAGAAAGGATCCATTCTTAACAACGAATGTTTTTTGCCTTCGGATCTGTGATAGAAGGTGTACCCAACAATCTCCTTTGGGTATCCTATGAAGACATATTTCTCCGATTTGGGTTTGAGCTTATCGGGATGAAACTTTTTCATATAAGCATCACAGTCCCAAACTTTAAGAAACGACAACTTTGGTTTCTTGCCAAAACACAGTTCAGATTGTGTCGTCTCAACGGACTTAGATGGTGCCCTTTTTAACGTGAATGTAGCTGTCTTTAATGCATAACCCCAAAACGATAGTGGTAAATCGGTAAGAAACATCATAGATTGTACTATATCCAACAAAGTACAGTTATGACGTTCGGACACACCATTATGCTGTGGTGTCCCAGGTGGCATGAATTTGTGAAACTATTCCACATTGTTTCAAATGAAGATCAAACTTGTAACTCAAATATTTGTCTCCACGATCAGATCGTAGAAACCTTATTTTCTTGTCACGATGATTTTCCACTTCACTCTGAAATTCTTTGATCTTTTCAAATGTTTCAGACTTATGTTTCATCAAGTAGATATACCCATATCTGCTCAAATCATCTATGAAGGTCAGAAAATAACGATATCCGCCGCGAGCCTTAACACTCATCGGATCGCATACATCAGTATGTATTATTTCCAATAAGTCAGTTGCTCGCTCCATTGTTCCGGAGAACGGAGTTTTAGTCATCTTGCCCATGAGGCATGGTTCGCAAGCATCAAGTGATTCATAATCAAGTGATTCCAAAAGCCCATCAGCATGAAGTTTTTTCATGCGCTTTACACCAATATGACCTAAACGGTAGTGCCACAAATAAGTTGCACTATCATTATTAACTTTGAATCTTTTGGTTTCAATATTATGAATATGTGTATCACTACGATCGAGATCCAACGAACCATTTTCATTGGTGTGTATGACCATAGAAAGTTTTATTCATGTAAACAGAACAACAATTGTTCTCTAACTTAAATGAATAACCGTATTGCAATAAACATGATCAAATCATATTTATGCTCAACGCAAACACCAAATAACACTTATTTAGGTTCAACATTAATCCCGAAAGTATAGGGAGTGTGCGATGATGATCATATCAATCTTGGAACCACTTCCAATACACATCGTCACTTCACCCTTAACTAGTCTCTGTTTATTCCGCAACTCCCGTTTCGAGTTACTAATCTTAGCAACTGAACTAGTACCAAATACTGAGGGGTTGCTATGAACACTAGTAAAGTACACATCAATAACATGTATATCAAATATACCTTTGTTTACTTTGCCATCCTTTCTTATCCACCAAATACTTGGGGTAGTTCCGCTTCCAGTGACCAATCCCTTTGCAGTAGAAGCACTTTGTCTCAGGCTTAGGACCAGACTTGGGTTTCTCACTTGAGAAGCAACTTGCTTGCTGTTCTTCTTGAAGTTCCCCTTCTTCCTTTTGCCCTTTTCTTGAAACTAGTGGTCTTGTCTACCATCAACACTTGATGTTATTCTTGATTTCTACCTTCGTCGATTTTAGCATCACAAAGAGCTTGGGAATCGTTTCCGTTATCCCTTGCATACTATAGTTCATCACGAAGTTCTACTAACTTAGTGATGGTGACTAGAGAATTCTGTCAATCACTATCTTATCTGAAAGATTAATTCCCACTTGATTTAAGCGATTGTAGTACCCAGACAATCTGAGTACATGCTCACTGCTTGAGCGATTCTCCTCCATCTTGTAGCTATAGAACTTGTTGGAGACTTCATATCTCTCAACTCGGGTATTTGCTTGAAATATTAACTTCAATTCCTGGAACATCTCATATGGTCCATGACGTTCAGAACGTCTTTGAAGTCCCGATTCTAAGCCGTTAAGCATGGTGCACTAAACTATGAAATAGTCATCATATTGAGCTAGCCAAACGTTCATAACGTTTGCATCTGCTCCTGCAATAGGTCTGTCACCTAGCGGTGCATCAAGGACATAATTCTTCTGTGCAGCAATGAGGATAAACCTCAGATCACGGATCCAATCCGCATCATTGCTACTAACATATTCAACACAATTTTCTCTAGGAACATATCAAAATAAACACAGGGAAGCAACAACGCGAGCTATTGATCTACAACATAATTTGCAATATACTACCAGGACTAAGTTCATGATAAATTGAAGTTCAATTAATCATATTACTTAAGAACTCCCACTTAGATAGACATCCCTCTAATCCTCTAAGTGATCACGTGATCCAAATCAACTAAAACATGTCCGATCATCACGTGAGATGGAGCAGTTTCATTGGTGAACATCACTATGTTGATCATATCTACTATATGATTCACGCTCAACCTTTCGGTCTCCGTGTTCCGAGGCCATATCTGTATATGCTTGACTCGTCATGTATAACCTGAGTATTCCGCGTGTGCAACTGTTTTGCACCCATTGTATTTGAACATAGAGCCTATCACACCCGATCATCACGTGGTGTCTCAGCACGAAGAACTTTCGCAACGGTGCATACTCAGGGAGAACACTTCTTGATAATTAGTGAGAGATCATCTTAAAATGCTACCGTCAAACTAAGAAAAAATAAGATGTATAAAAGGTAAACATCATATGCAATCAAAATATGTGACATGATATGGCCATCATCATCTTGCTTCTTTGATCTCCATCTCCAAAGTACTGTCATGATCTATATCGTCACCGGCATGACACCATGATCTCCATCATCTTGATCTATATCAATGTGTCGTCACGTGGTCGTCTCGCCAACAATTGCTCTTGCAACTATTGCTATCGCATAGCGATAAAGTAAAGCAATTATTGGATGCTTGCATCTTATGCAATAGAGAGACAACCATAAGGATTTTGCCAGTTGCTGATAACTTCAACAAAACATGATCATCTCATACAACAACTTATATCTCATCACGTCTTGACCATATCACATCACAACATGCTCTGCAAAAACAAGTTAGACATCCTCTACTTTGTTGTTGCAAGTTTTACGTGGCTGCTACGGGCTTAGCAAGAACCGTTCTTACCTACGCATCAAAAACCACAACGATAGTTTGTCAAGTTGGTGCTATTTTAACCTTCGCAAGGACCGGGCGTAGCCACACTCAGTTCAACTAAAGTTGGAGAAACTGACACCCGCCATCCACCTGTGTGCAAAGCACGTCGGTAGAACTAGTCTCGCGTAAGCGTACACGTAATGTCGGTCCGGGTCGCTTCATCCAACAATACCGCCGAACCAAAGTGTGACATGCTGGTAAGCAGTATGACTTATATCGCCCACAACTCAATTGAGTTCTAGTCGTGCATATTACATCATCGCATAAAACCTGGCTCTGATACCACTATTGGGGAACGTAGTAATTTCAAAAAATTTCCTATGCACACGCAAGATCATGGTGATGCATAGAAACGAAAGGGGAGAGTGTGATCTACGTACCCTTGTAGATCGACAACGGAAGCGTTTAGTTGATGTAGTCATACGTCTCCACGGCCCGACCGATCAAGCACGGAAACTACGACACCTCCGAGTTCTAGCACACGTTCAGCTCGATGACGATCCCCGGACTCCGATCCAGCAAAGTGTCGGGGAAGAGTTCTGTCAGCATGACGGCGTGGTGACGATCTTGATGTACTACCGTCGCAGGGCTTTGCCTAAGCACCGCTACAATATTATCGAGGACTATGGTGGAAGGGGGCACCGCACACGGCTAAGAATATGATCACGTGGATCAACTTGTGTCTCTGGGGTGCCCCTGCCTCCGTATATAAAGGTTCAAGAGGGGGAGGCCGGCCGGCCATCATAGGGCGCGCCAGGAGGAGTCCTACTCCCTCCGGGAGTAGGACTTCTCCCCCAATCCTAGTTGGAATAGGATTCGCGAGGTGGAAAAGAGAGAGAGAAGGAGGAGGGCGCCGACCACCTCTCTCCTTGTCCTATTCGGACTAGGGGGGAGGGGCGCGCGGCCCAGCCCTGGCCGCCTCTCCTCTTCTTCCACTAAGGCCCACTTAGGCCCATATAGCTCCCGGGGGGTTCCGGTAACCTCCCGGTACTCCGGTAAAATCCCGATTTCACCCGGAACACTTCCGATATCCAAACATAGGCTTCCAATATATCAATCTTTATGTCTCGACCATTTCGAGACTCCTCGTCATGTCTGTGATCTCATCCGGGACTCCGAACAACCTTCGGTACATCAAAACTTATAAACTCATAATATAACTGTCATCGAAACCTTAAGCGTGTGGACCCTACGGGTTCGAGAACAATGTAGACATGACCGAGATATGTCTCCGGTCAATAACCAATAGCGGGACCTGGATGCCCATATTGGCTCCTACATATTCTACGAAGATCTTTATCGGTCAGACCGCATAACAACATACGTTGTTCCCTTTGTCATCGGTATGTTACTTGCCCGAGATTCGATCGTCGGTATCCAATACCTAGTTCAATCTCGTTACCGGCAAGTCTCTTTACTTGTTCCGTAATACATCATCCCGCAACTAACTCATTAGTTGCAATGCTTGCAAGGCTTAAGTGATGTGCATTACCGAGAGGGCCCAGAGATACCTCTCCGACATTCGGAGTGACAAATCCTAATCTCGAAATACGCCAACCCAACATGTACCTTTGGAGACACCTGTAGAGCTCCTTTATAATCACCCAGTTACGTTGTGACGTTTGGTAGCACACAAAGTGTTCCTCCGACAAACGGGAGTTGCATAATCTCATAGTCATAGGAACATGTATAAGTCATGAAGAAAGCAATAGCAACATACTAAACAATCGGGTGCTAAGCTAATGGAATGGGTCATGTCAATCAGATCATTCAACTAATGATGTGATCCCGTTAATCAAATAACAACTCTTTGTCCATAGTTAGGAAACATAAGCATCTTTGACTAACGAGCTAGTCAAGTAGAGGCATACTAGTGACACTCTGTTTGTCTATGTATACACATGCATTATGTTTCCGGTTAATGCAATTCTAGCATGAATAATAAACATTTATCATGATATAAGGAAATAAATAATAACTTTATTATTGCCTCCAGGGCATATTTCCTTCACCCCCCCCCCCTCGCGGATTTTTTTTGCATATCAAAACCAATAGATAAGACTATCAAATAATTGAGATCCTTCTTCTCCTTGCCCTTGCTCTCTTGTGTAACCCAACGTCACTTTTAATTTATAATTTTGATGAATATAAATTGTAACAATCTAAGTTTTGAAATTTTAGATTTTTAATGTATGGAAGATTAGAAGTCGATTGGGGAATATTGTTTTAACATTTCAGATTATGAGTTAGATATATATAAATACTAATGAATAAGGCTATAAGAAGTTAAATTGATAGGTTCGCATCATTAGATTTCAAATTGTTTGTTCAGTACTTTGATATACTTTTTTTTTCAAAAAGATGAATTTGAATCCAGGATTGCAAAGCTGTATTACCTGGCAATGGCGGCATTTTATGCGTCGTTACCTTGGCGAATGCATTGCTCGAAGTTTGCTTGGACTAGATCTTCAGGGTGAATAACCATGATCTAACCTTTGATAGTGGGCTCGAACAACGGAAGAGCTTGCGTGCCATTCTATTCCTGGACGCATCCCTTTTGGAGAACCTTTTCTCGCAATCCTTATGTTGTCATGATATGGTTGGTGTTGATGCTCACTGCTATCACTGTTTTTCATCATTTCGGGAGTTTTTTTTTCAATCTGCAGTATAGCTTTGGTCACGTATGACTTTACTATTTGCCGACATGATATTTTGTGTGTGTGCGTTAGTGTTGGTTGTGTGCATACTCATTATGCACACCCTGGATGAGTACACATTATGATATGCTATGGTACGAGACAATACAAAACACTTTTTGGGAGGGCTCCATTTTTAGTCGTTCCTTTGAGTTTTGTTACGGTTTGTGTCCTGCTCAGGAAGGCGAGACGGCGGCGGTTCCCTGAAAACGGAATAAAGGTCTCACAGCCTAGTCCCCGTTCTGGTGGTGCGTCTATCATCGTTTGTGGGCGTGTGGTGGTGTGTCTCTGGCGGATCTATCTTTGATGGATTTGCTCGGATCTGGTCGTTGTCCGTCTACATTCGTATGTCTTCGGGTTGGATCCTTTTAATCTACGTTATTCTTCACCGGCGGCGGTTGCTATTCTGGCGCGCTGGTCCTATTAGGATTTAGCACGATGACTTCCTGACGGTCTACTACAACAAGTTGTGCCCGACTGTGGCGATGGAGGGGCGATGACAGGGACGCGCCTTCGGCTCGCTTCAGTGCTTGTAATCATCGCTATGTGGTCTGCGGATCTGGATGTAATTTTTATTATTTTTGGTGTTTTGTTGTACTGCGATGATTGAAAATGAATAGATTGAAAGTCTTTTTCACGATTATATATATATATGTAGCACATCTGCTCCCACTTGATAAAGTCCAAATAATGCAGCAAGCACGCTGCACAGAACTGACCGAAGCTTTAGCTTTCAATGGAAGGAAAGGAAACCAAACCAAAAGACTGATGCAAGTGTGAGTGTACATGCATGCTAATGTTATGTCACTCTCAATCATTTTTAGCTAGCATTATGGACGATCGGTCAAGTTATTAATTTGGATATACTGGTTGTGTCTATCAATGCCACTAAAGTATCAATAACAAGACACGATATGACCCACCGGTGCGGCAAGGGTGATCAGCAGCAACCAACAAATCTTGCTATAAAAAGATATGACCTACCTTCTAAAAAAATGAGAACAATATCGTGTCGGGCATGTGGCAGAGAGACGTATGAGTAGTATCAGTGCTACCCTAAATGATTACAGCTATATAAAGGCATACACTCGGCCACACGCACACACACAAGTAACCAACAGGTAGGAGTATCTAACAAATGGAGCTCCTTGTGCTCATTGCTCTTCTTCTCTTGGGCTTGACCGTACTGATCAGGCGGCGTAGCTACATCTACACTACTAGTACCAGTCGTGCCCGTGCTCCAGCTGCTGTGGTGATCCAGAGGATCGCCGATCCCTCGGTAGCCCACCGTGCGCTCGTCGAGAACGCCGATGACTTCTCGGACCGCCCGGTGGCGCCCTTTCTGGTCTTTCTGGAGAAGAAACACGGCCAGTATGGCGACGGCCTAGCCTCCGCGCCGTACGGCCCTCTCTGGCGTGCTTTCCGGTGCAACATCACCTCCGAGACCCTCCACCCGTCGCGCCTCGGGCACGTCACGCCGCTGCAGCGTGAGGCTATCCATGGCCTCGTCGCCAATTTGGGGAAGGAACTGCCGGTGGTCGCCGTCGTCCGCGACCACCTCTACCCTTCCATCTTCTCGCTACTCGCGCGCCTGTGCTTCGGCGACGACGTGGACGAGGGGCATGTGCGCGTCATGGGCTGCCTGATACGGGAGTTCCAGCAGGTTGCCGTCGGAGAGGCTCGGGCCTCGCCTGGCACCATGTTGGCCAAGCTCGCGGAGTGGAGACGGCTGCGCCGGCTCTTGGCCATACACGGGCGGTTGGGCGAGTTGTACCTCCCTCTTGTCGACGCACGGCGGGAGTCCCGACCGACATGCGACGGTGGCGGCCGTCGTCCATACGTCGACTCGCTCATCGACCTACGCGTCCCAGACGGAGGCAAGGGTGACGGTGCAGGGCGGCGCGCTGTTAGAGACGACGAGTTCGTGAACCTGCTGTCGGAGTTTCTGGGCGCTGGCACGGGGACGGTGATGGCAAGCATCGAATGGACCCTCGCCCACCTGGTAAACGACCAAGAGATCCAGAAAAAGCTTCGGGACGAGGTCGACGGCGCCGGCGGGGCCGTGGCCGCCAGCTCCAGCAGGAGCCTCATCCGTGGCATGCCGTATGTGAACGCGGTCGTGCTCGAGACCCTCCGCTTGCATCCACAGGTGCCCTTCGTCCAGCGCCACGTCCATGCCGACGCAGCGGAGGTGCTCGGAGTCGGAGGAAAAACCAGCGGCGACTTCATTGCACAGTTCACTGTTGGAGACATGGGAAGGGACGGCAAGACGTGGATCGATCCGGACGAGTTCCGGCCGGAGCGGTTCCTTCCCGGCGGTGAGGCAGAGGACGTCGGCCCTTTGCCGGGGACCAAGGAGATAAGGATGATGCCATTCGGCGCCGGGCATAGGTTCTGCCCGGGCGTGGGTCTGGCCATGATGAACATCAAGTGCTTCTTGGCTGCCCTTGTGCATGAGTTCGAGTGGGCGCCTCCGGGGACGGAGGGCTGCGCCGGCGTCGACATGACGGAGCTCAACACCTTCATCAAGGCGATGAAGAAACCCCTTTCCGCACGTCTCACGCGACGCACTTAATCCTCGGCGTCTGGTGTTTGTTGTCTACTTTGGCCACGTTGGGATGCATGCATGGCGGCAGCCGTGGTCTTTCTTCTTCCAGTGTGGTGTGTGCCTGTGTCATGGGCGACTCCGTGCCGGCCATCATGCCGACTGACGAGCTTGTGGTGGCCATCTCGCCTCTAGTGTATATCTGTGCACGTCATGATATCGTTCTGTGCTCTTGCTATCTTGTGTGGTTGATGTAACGGTGTTTCCGGCGTATAATTAAGTAAATGTTGCACATATATAGTAAGAGTGCACGTGCAACGCACGGAAGTTTGAGAATTTCTTCAATAATTTGATTAGCTAGATCAACTTTTTGTTCATAATAGTTGTCACAATAACTTATTAGGAGTATGTTTTAATAACAATTGGTCTAACCTGAAATTTTATAACAACCCAAACTTCAACTTTGTCGTCCTAAATATAATCACACACCATGGAGCAAAGCTTGAATTGCAAGAAGGCTCGGTCCTCTCCAAGAAGGGCATACCAAATCATCTCCTTTTTTCATCCACACGGATAGAATATTCAAAACAATGTCATCATAATCAACATGAGCAAAACATAGGAAAAAATAATGAGATGCTATCGTTCTATACGAGGCAATGAGCAGCTTCAACAGCCGGTGTCCTGTCATCTACCATGAAGATTGGGAACTTCGTCACTCCAAGATATCCTTCAATATTTCACAAAATTCCAGGAAATCACAAGTACAATGAGACAGAGAAAGCACTGCCACTGCCACCCATGACTCAGTCCTCGGTAATTCAACATCATGAATATGGAAAGACCAAATAAAGATCAAGAACGCGACATGTCTACCGGATCTGGCTTGCCCGCTCCCTCGCCATGCTCCCATACGTGCTCCCATTCCATCCTACGGCTGTCTTTTTCTCTTTTTTTTTCTAATCTAATCATCTCCCGCCTTGATTTTAAGAGGGTGGGGCCGGACCTTATTTTGTTCCAATTAAATCATGCCACGTATGCGGGAGCACGGATGGGAGCACGCTAGGGGAGCAGGCAAGTCTCGTCCCATGTCTACCCCTCTGCATCCTATAGAATTCCAATTTGTCGGAAGTATTCGCTGCTATCCAAGACCCTGAATCTCCTCCAGATCCCCCGAATTTTCCTGATGAAATCAGTCTGATAGGAAAGATATGATCCACGTAAGCCTTGTGGCAAAATGCAGACATAGTTGTTCAAACCACATAAATAGACATGGCCATTCAGGAAAACATGTGCCACTTGATGCATACAAGAGACCCACCATTTTACATAACTACAATCAGGGTATGTCTTTAGCATCTCCAGCATTGAATTTCTGCTCCACTCACGCGTTGCCGTTCCTCTCCTCTCCACCGCTGCGCCTTTCTGCTCCTCCGCACCACCGCGTCGTTCATCTCCTCCTCCCCTGGTTGCCGGCGCCTAGGGTTTCGGTGGTGCTTGCCTCCCCGCCGCGTCATCGCTCCTGTCCTCACCGCGCCATTTCTCTCCAAACCATCCTCCACCTCTATCGCCGTCGGCTTCCAAAGCTAACAAATCTGAATTTTTTATACATGGCAACATTTTGTTGTTCTGAATTTTTTTTATGCTTGAGCTGCTGTTGCTACCGTTGATGTAGATGTTGTTGCCGCCGGGTGTGTGGGCTCTTCCAGTGCTGCACTGTTCGGCTCTGCATCGGCTGGTGAGTTCCACCTACTCTGCTTCCGTTTGCTGTTGCTGCTGCTGGTGGTATGCTGCTGGTGGTGCTTTCTGTTGTTGTATGCTGCTGTTGATTGCTACTGCTACCGCCACTAGAGGTAGCTGTTGAACGTTTTTTATATTAGTGTAGTGCAAAAAACGCACTTATATTATGGGACGGAGGAAGTAGGTAGCTAGTTTACTGTTAATTAGCTGTTAATTAGGTAGCAATTTTAGATGTTAATTAGTAGCTGCCTGCTGCGACTACTACTGTATTAGTGCTTAGTTTTTTCTTAATGATCAGAACATGACATCTGCAGCAGCTAGGACAACATATAAATCAACATTTTTGTGGAGCATGAATGGTTCATCATTTAATAATCAGTTATTTCAGAAGAAGTTTCATGAAATCCTGTCATCTATAGTGAACAGTGGGTCATATATTTGAAAATATCTATATGTTAGATACAGTTTGGGATATTAAAGTGAACCAAACAACATTGAAAACAATGTCAGTATACCTGGTGTGTACAAACTTGTGTAAGGAAAAATGAACTAGTAAATGTCAGTATACCTGGCGGCTGCGTTCCCTTTGGTCACACGTTGAGGACCGTGATATGCCTTTCGCTTCAGTTTCGGCCATGTCAGACGATGTGCCGATGGGCGTGAGCAGGGCTCTCCTCGGCGATGTGGTAGCCTACGGTGGTGTGCTCCACCATCGGTGTTGGTTCCATTGGTGACCACTTCGGGCATGCCGCAGCTGCCTCCTTATGGATTGTGGTGGCGACCGAAAGTTCTTCGTATGGGTTTCTCCCTTTAGATTCGGTGGTTAACTATGGCGGCAAAATGCAAACTAGGGACGATGGCTTGACGCAGAGGGATGGTTGTGCAACAGCGATCACACATCGCATGTAGTTGCTGGAATTGCGGAAAAGTGATGGCGACAACACATGCTTGACGTCGGTGGTGGTGCTCCTCGAGCACCCGGTCTCGAGCTCCGGGGTGAAAGCCTAGGTATGACTCGAGTTGGTCATACCTGGCAATGACGATGTTTTATGTCATTAACTTGTTGAAGGCATTACTTGGATATGCTTGGACTTGTTCTTCAGGGTGAAAACCTAAATTCTGGCCTTTGGTGGTTGGATCCGGTGACGGTGGCGCTTGAGCGCTGTCGTGGTTCCGACTCTGACAGTGATGTAGGGGGTGAGTATGGAGAGGCTAGATCCTAGCTATTGGGAAGTTGTTACACGCGAGGTTTACAAGTTCAGGCCCTTCTCGGAGGAAGTAATAGCCCTACGTCTCGGAGTCCGGAGGCGGTCGACTGGATTATGCGTGTATGGATTACAGGGGTGCGAACCCTTCATACTGAGGAGGGGGGGGGGTGGCTTATATAGAGTTCGCCGGCCCCCTCCTGCCCTCAGTAATGCAGGGTTTAAGGTACATTTAAGATTGGGCGTTACTGGTAACGCCTCTAATAAAGTGCTATGATGACTATGAAGACTACTTAACAGCTGACCGTTTGCCTACGGAGTGACTGTAGGTCTCCGGGCAGTCGAGTGATTAGCTTCATGGTCGAGTGGTAGCTTCTTGGTCGAGTGTCTTGAACCTGTCGAGTGGGGTACCTTCAAGTCGATTCATAGGTGATTTGTTCTAGGGATGTCCTTGGGTAGGGCTCTTTGGACGGGTCCGTGCCCCTACCCTAGGTACATAGCTTCATCATTAGCCCCCGAATGGATTGAGGTTAGAGTGGGGAAAGAGTTGGGGATCCTTTCCGACCGGTTCTTTGGGGCTGTATGAGTGCCTCGTTTAGGGTCAGTTGTCACGGATGATGTCATCAACCTCTTTCAGTCGCCTTGATCCATTCCAGGCCTTTCGTCGAGTGAATATCTTTGCTTGCGACATGCCGAGTGTTGGTGCGAGCGGGATACTCTGTTTTTGGCAAGTGGTTCTGCGGCCCACGGATCTTACGGGATTCGGATTTTGGGAAGCGCGCGGGACGGGAGCAGCCGCAGTAATCGAAAGTGATAAAGCGAAAACTCCTCGATCCTCGCGCCGCCTTTTTCACCACGTACTGCGCGCGCGTCTGCTGCGGGATTTGACTGGACTGCCTGGGCCTACCAGTCAGCCACTCGGGAGCGGCCCCTTATAAGTTGCCGGCTCGGGGTTTCCAAGCCATGCGCTTCTCTTCTTCTTCCTTCTTCTTCTCTCCCTTCGCCAGCCCTCCCGTGACCTTCGGCCGTACCCTAGCGCCGTTAGCCCGTGTGAGACCTCGCCGGCGACAATGGTGAAGGGCAAGACCACTGCTTTGGAGCGCGCGAAGAAGGTGGCGGCGGCGGGGAAAGGAAAGAGGTCTGCACGAGGCGGATCTTCCTCCCGGACCACCCTGCCCAAGGGTTGGATTCAGGGCGACTGGATGCCATCGGTGCTCCGGCAGGAGGATCTCGACGACATGGTCGAGGGAGGAGCCATTCCCCACGAGGCTGCGCGTCTCCCGGGGAGGGAGATCGAACCTCAACCCCGCGACGGTGAGTGCGTCCTCCTCGCCACCCACATCGACCGAGGGTTTTCTCTGCCTCCCCATCCATTCTTCCGGAGCTTCTTGAATTTCTTCGGAGCGCAGCTCCATCACTTTACCCCCAATTCCATAGTCTATCTTGCCGCGTTCATTTCCATGTGCGAGGCCTTCCTGGGTTGCCGTCCGCATTGGGGGCTTTTCAAGTATATTTTTACTTGCCGCTCTCAGTCGGTTAAAAAGGCCAAGTCGAGTGATGAGAAGACGCAAGTGATCCAGCTGTGCGGTGGCCTGGCGATCCAGACGAGGGGGAAGAGCTGTTTCCCCTCTATCACCTTCCCGGAGTCGGTCCGCGGCTGGCAGTCGACCTGGTTCTACTGCCAGGACCAGGCGACCCCCGGACAGTCGACTGGTCTTCCTCCTTTTTCCCTCGACCGAGCCGAGAAGCCTGTCTCTCTGAAAGTCACGCCGGAGGAAAGGGCCCAAGTCAAGGTATTGGCGGGTCGAGTGGTTGAGCTTGTCCGTGAGGGGGTGACTAGGATGGACCTATTAGAGGTCTTTCTCCAGAGGCGCATCCAACCGCTCCAGGCGCGAGACCACCCGATGTGGCTGTATTCTGGCCTTGATGACACCACTCGGATCCACCCGGAGGAGGTCACCGACGAGATGCTGGAGGGGTGGCTGTCAAGCATCACGGGGAACAAAGACAACCCCCGAGGAGCCAGCAGGGTAATTCCACTCGACAACTCATATGAAGTGGATTAGGTATGTCTTTGTGTCGGATATCTGGCCTTCTGTATTGGTCTTCTTTGGGTAAGTCGATTGACTTTCGTCCTGTCTGTTGTCTTCCAGGCGACCACTGAGATGTACTCGACGCCGAACGGGGCACAAGGGTCGACTGAGGAAGGTGAGGGGAGCGGAGGCGAGAGCGGGGACGACCAGGGCGAGTGGGAGTCCGACGGTGAGGGAGAGGAAGGCGACGACATCTTCTCCAGCGAAGAGGAGGAGGAGGCTGAACCCTCCCGCCCGGAGGGGCGATCCAAGCTTACCCACGATCCAGCGCAGGAACGTGGCAAGGCGACTGCTCCTGTTGGGCAGTCGTCAAAACGCCCTCGGACTTCTTCTCCTCCGCCGACCGGGAAGGCTCCCAAGCACCCACGAGCGACGCCATCCAAGCCGCCCAAGGCCTTGCCCAAGATGAAGATAGCTGTTCCCACCATTTCCGGGTAACAATAACACTTGCTTTCCTTTGTCGACTGTGGACAGATCCTTGGTCGATTCACTGGGCCAACTGACTAACTTTCGAGATTTGCAGTGGTGCAACTTCTGAGGTCTCCACCAGGAATGACGACCAAGAGATGGAGGACGCTGTCACCTCCAACCCTGGTACGATCACTTACGTCCTGCTTTCGAGTCGACTGAAACTTTATTGCGACTCTGGTCGATCGAATGTTTTCCTTGCAGCTCCTCCTCATGTTATTGACCTCCAGGACGACGACGACAACGAACCACTGAGGGTGAAGAGGAAGAAGAAGGCGTTGGCTGGCAAGACTCCGCAATCCACTCCGGCGCCTGAGGCCGTAGTTCAGGACGATGGCGAACCCACTCGGGCTTCCGTGACTTTCGTTGTTCCTCTGACGAGTGTGCGGCCTTCAGCGTCGACTGCGGATCCGTCTTCGCTTTTTGCTGCGTACCCCGTCCCTGAGGACCAAGCGGCTGCTGCGAAGGAGGCTGTACGCCAGGCTGGAATCATGATGGAACAGGTGAAAGTGGCTCGGGAGGCTTGCCAGGCGGCTTATGACGCAAGCTCGGCTCTCCAGAGCAATGTCCAGGTCAGTCGACTTCAACACTTGGTCTGTTTCGATATGTCCTTTGAAGAATCTCTTTTCCGAAGATCTTTAAGTTTGTACACCCACTGGGTGTGTTTGCCAATTCTTGGACGAGTGGGGGCACACTAAGTGCACCCACTGGGTGTAGTCCCCGAGACTACGGTGGACTGCTGGCAGTCGACTGTAGTCTTTAAATTGAGTCGTTGTAGTTGAGTTTCTTCGCTCTGTCTGATCGGGTCATGTCGAATGGAACGGTATCCTGTCGACTGCGGGCAGTTGACATCTTTCTCTTTTTTTACTGTGGGGGCACGCTGAGTGCACCCACTGGGTGTAGTCCCCAAGGCTACTGTCGAATGTTTCGCTTCGGCTGTAGTCTTAGAAACTCCATTATTGTCTCTTAGCTGCTCGGAAACAACTTGTCTTGGACTCGACTTCAGGGGTCGGTCGGGTGGGATAGGAACCGGTGGGGGCACGCTAAGTGCACCCAGTGGGTGTAGTCCCCGAGACTATGGTGGACTGCTGGCAGTCGACCGTAGTCTTAGTATTTATTGCCTTTGTTGCTTTTTTTTACTAAAATTGTAACTCCTCCCCTTTGACTTCAGAAATCTTGTGATCTTGGAACCCGCTTGGCTGACTTGGAGAAGCAGCAAATTCAAATGAACCTTGATCTGGAGCTGGCCAGGACAGAGCTGCAGAAGGTCAGAGACGGCGCCGCAGGTAAGACGCCTTTGTCGACTGGTTAGTTTTTAGGCTTGAGTATCTTTTCTGTTTCTCCGACTCAATCATCATTTTTTTGCAGAAAAACTGAAAGAAGCTCTGGTGAAGAAGGATCAGGACTTGGCTGCTTCCCGTAAGGAGGCTGATGACAAGACTCCTCTGGCCACACAGAAGCTGGCTTCGGTCGACCAATTGGAAAAAGAGAATACCAGGTTGCAGACCGCTCTGAATGAAGCCAACAGGTTGACTGCAAATTGGAAGAAGGAGAACCTCCTCTTGGGCGAGAAGATGGAAGGCATCTCTCGTAGGAGGGACGACCTGGAGGGCTACTTGAGGAGTTTTGCCAAGAAGTTGTACATCAGGCTCGAAGGTGCACATTCAGTTCCGACTGTTTTTTTTGTGTCGACTCAGTTTTACGAAATTTGACTTATCCTTGGGTCGTGTATGCAGAACTTTGCCAGAACTTTGAAGAGGAGACTGTGCGGATCGAAACAGGTTTGGATCCAATCAACTCTCCGGTGAAAGATGAAGCTGCCATGAACCTGCTCCGACTGGAATCTCGTGTTGACGGCGTCGTGGATTACTTGGCTAGACTGAAGGTTGCCATGATGCGGATCGACCCAACGCTTTGGCCAGAGTCTACGCTGCAGAATGATATCGAGTCTATGATGACTCAACTCAACGGAATCCCTGACCGAGTGCAGGAGTGGAAGAAGTCTTCAGCTCGGTGTGGCGCTGACGTGGCTCTGTCTCTAGTCCGCGTCCATTGCAAGGAGGTGCGGGAGGAGAAGCTGGCCACCATCCAAGTCGCCAACACGAGGAAGCACAACTTCCAGGACTTCATGGAGACATTTATTGCTGCTGCTACCCGTATTGCAGATGGGATCGACTTGGATGAGTTTGTCGCCCCTGCCAGTCCTCCTCCTCCTGAGGAATGAAAAAACTTGCCTCAGAATGCCGAGTGTATTTTGTAATCCGTTAAACTCTGCCTTAAATTTTCCTCGGAATGCCGAGTGGAAGTGTAACAGTTAAACTCTGCCGAGCCGAGGGCTCGAGTACTTTGATCTGAGGTCTCTGGGACCTTTTAGGCTTTATTTGAACTTGATTTGTCGTTGGATCTCTTTGTGGATGACCCGTCGAGTGGAATTTGGTCTTTACTCAAAATAAATTTGTGTCTGTGGTGCAGCTCCGAAGGAGAAGGTAGTATTCGATCTACACCCTGTTACTGCAGAGTGGGACGGAGCGCACATTGTATTTGTAGCGAAGCTCTCCAGGAGGAGGTGGCGGTCGACCAACACCCTGTTACTGTGGGGTGGGACGGAGAGCACATTGTATTTGTGGCGAAGCTCTCCAGGAGAAGGTGGCAGTCGACCTGCCCCTCGTCGTCCTTGGGAAATGAGATGTGTTTCATACTTAGGCGAGCGCTGGGCTGCAGCTAAGCCTCCGAGTGGGAGGTTTGCTCTCGCCCAGTAGGATTTCAAACTTAGGCGAGTGCTGACTGCAGCTAAGTCTCTTCGTAGGAGAACTTAGGCGAGTGCTGGACTGCAGCTAAGCCCCCCGAGTGGGAGGTTTGCTCTCCACTCGGTAGGATTTTTCAAACTTAGGCGAGTGCTGACTGCAGCTAAGTCTCTTTGTAGGAGAACTTAGGCGAGTGCTGGACTGCAGCTAAGCCCCTGAGTGGGAGGTTTGCTCTCCACTTGGTAGGATTTTTCAAACTTAGGAGCTAAGTCTCTTCGTAGGAGAACTTAGGCGAGTGCTGGACTGCAGCTAAGCCCCCCGAGTGGGAGGTTTGCTCTCCACTCGATAGGATTTTTCAAACTTAGGAGAGTGCTGACTGCAGCTAAGTCTCTTCGTAGGAGAACTTAGGCGAGTGCTGGACTGCAGCTAAGCCCCCGAGTGGGAGGTTTGCTCTCCACTCGGTAGGATTTTTCAAACTTAGGCGAGTGCTGACTGCAGCTAAGTCTCTTCGTAGGAGAACTTAGGTGAGTGCTGGACTGCACACTACTAGGAAAAGGGCTATAGATGGAAATGACACTAATGGCGCACCAGACATGTGGTGCGCCATTAGTATATACTAATGGCGCACCACGTTCTGATGCGCCATTAGTGTTGAAACTACTAATGGCGCACCCTGCCCACGGTGCGCCATTAGTACCAAATTTTTTTTTGAACTAGTGCGCCTGTCCAAACATACTAATGGCGCATCCACTGGTGGTGCGTCATTACTAGTTGTAACTAGTAATGGCGCACCAGCCAGAAGGTGCGCCACTAAAGTTAATTTTTTTATTATTGTTTTTATTCCTTTTTTTGCAAAAGTACTAATGGCGCACCACCAGGGGGTGCGCCATTAGTAACCTGGATTACTAATGGCGCATGTGTTGCTGGTGCGCCATTAGTAAGTGGGCAGCAACAAGATATTTTGGACAGCCTCTCCTCCCACACTCACTTTCTCCCCACTTCATTCTCTCCACCGCCTCCTCCTTGTCTCGGGTGCCTCCTCTTTTTCACCTCATTTCCACCATAGATTCATTCAAATTAAGTGGTTAAGTTACCTTGTTTTGCTAGGTAAGTAAGGGGGGAAGCTATATTTATGTTGTTCTCCCTACAACAATGTGCACATGCACTTTTTATGGCCTAGCTAGATCTATGTATGTTCGTGGTGTTGCATATGTTTGTGGTGTTGCATATGTGTTTGTGTTTGGAGGTGTACCGGTATTTGAAATGCGATAGTTGCCAATATTTTGCCGGAATGTTGATTCATTTCCGTTTCGGCGAGAATTTTGGCATTAAGCATTCTTATTGGTCCTATTTTTAGGGAAAGTCATGCCAAATTTTTTCTTGGTTCTAAAATATCGTTTTGCTCTACCCCGCAGGCGACCATGGTCCGCACGATGACCGAGGCATCGTGAATAGGTTTTTGAGGTCCGCGAAGGCCGAGATGCTTCAAAAGAACGAGACGGAGATAAGATGTCCGTGTCGAAGATGCATGCTGAATAGCCTTATTGCGGACCCGGATTCCGGGCAGGTGCGGGACCACCTGCTCTTGCGTGGTTTCATGGATGGCTATCGGTGGCAAGGTGATGAAGATGACTATGAAGTCGTCCATGGGGGCCGGGCAAGAAATGAGGAAGGGCAGCAAGACAACCACCGCGGCTCGGGGGGGGGGGGGGCGAGAAGACGAAGAATCCCCAGGAGATGATCACGACGGTGATGCTGTACACAGTCATCATGTAGAAGATGCAGGACATGATGATGATGCCGGCAGAGCAGACGACGCTGGACCATCGATGGGCTGGGTGCAGGACCCTCATATTCAAGAGCTGCTTCTCAAGCAGACGGATAACGCAAGAGCTGCCGCCCGAGAGAAAGGCAAGATGGATCAACTTGAGTTAGACGCGGTTACTCCATTGTATGAAGGATGCAGGCCCGAGGATACCCGCCTGAAAGTAACGCTCATGGCTCTGGAGATGAAGGGAAAACACAAAATGACCGACGCATGCTTCGACGAGAACATGTCATTCTGGCACGAATGTCTTCCCAAGGGGAACAAGTGCCCGACCAGTTTGGAGGAGGCAAAGAAAATCGTGTGTCCTCTGGATTTACCGCACGTGAAATACCATGTGTGCATGAACAATTGCATCATTTATCGGGACGAGCACGCGGAGTCTACCATATGTCCGGTGTGCGGTGTCACTCGATACAAGAAGAGGAAGAAAGCTCCTCGAAAAGTGGTGTGGTACTTTCCGATCACTCCTCGTCTGCAGCGGTATTTCGCGGACCCTAAGGTAGCAAAGCTCCTGCGTTGGCACGCAGATAGGGAGGAGAAGAAGCGAGAAGATGACGCAAATGATCCGGAGATAGATAAAAAAGACAAGATGCTGAGTCACCCTAAGGATGCGAGCCAGTGGCAAGCGTTGAACTTCGAATACCCAGAATTTGAGAACGATCCAAGGAACATCATGCTGGGCGCGAGCACCGATGGAGTCAATCCGTTTGGCAGCCAGAGAAGCACACATAGCACCTGTCATGTGTTCGTGTGGATGTACAACCTTCCCCCCTGGTTGTGCATGAAGAGGAAGTACATTCACATGAGTATGCTAATTGAAGGGCCGAAACAACCAGGGAACGACATCAATCTGTATCTGGGGCTGCTGAAATAGGAGATTGACACGCTGTGGAAAACGCCAGCCAATACGTGGGACGCCGCAGAGAAAGAATATTTCCCTATGAGAGCCGCACTGCTCACGATGGTGCACGACTATCTCGGTTACGGATATCTTGCGGGGCAGGTAGTCCACGGATTTTCTGGATGCGTAAGGTGCATGGATGACACAACATATCGCCAGCTAGATAGAGATCCTGGGTCTTCGAAAACCGTGTTCATGGGACATCGAAGGTGGCTTCGCGACGATGACCCGTGGAGGAAACGCAAGGATCTGTTCGATGGTGAAACCGAACCCCGGAAACGCCCGTGTACGAGGAGCGGCGAGGAAATAGACAAGCTGTTGAAAAATTGGAAAGACTGCCCACTGCCGGGAAAGAAGCAAAAGGCGCCAGAGCCGCTGCTGAAGGTATGGAAAACGAGGTCTGTTTTCTGGGACTTGCCGTACTGGAAGATCCACCGTGTGCCTCACAGCCTTGATGTCATGCATATCACGAAGAACGTGTGCGAGAGTCTGCTTGGTACCCTGCTCAACATGCCAGAGAGGACCAAAGATGGGCCGAAAGCAAGGGCAGACTTGAAATCAATGGGCATCAGGCAGGAGCTTCACGCTATATATGATGATGATGATGATGATGATGAGGCGAAGCAGGACACAGAAAGTCGTCGCAAAGGCAAAAAGGCCAAGAAGACCGGAAATGACTACCCTCCCGCGTGCTTCACTCAAAGTCTGGAGGAGATCGAGCAGTTTTTCACCTGCCTCCTAGGAGTAAAACTTCCTTACGGTTACGCGGGGAAGATAAGCAGATACCTAGACCCAGCGAAGCAGAAGTTCAGCGGGATGACGTCTCACGACTGTCACGTGCTGATGACACAGATACTTCCAGTTGCAATCCGTGGGATCATGGACGCGCACGTCCGTGAAACGCTATTTAGCCTATGCAACTTCTTCGACGTCATCTCTCGGAAGTCGATTGGCGTGAGGCAACTCAGAAGGCTACATGAAGAGATCGTGGTGATACTATGCGAGCTTGAGATGTACTTCCCGCCCGCATTCTTCGACGTTATGGTGCATCTGCTGGTCCATATAGTGGAGGATATCATCCAACTCGGGCCGACGTTCCTGCACAGCATGATGCCGTTCGAAAGGATGAATGGTGTCATCAAAGGATACGTTCGCAACATGTCACGTCCAGAGGGAAGCATAGCCAGGGGCTTTTTGACCGAAGAGTGCATCTCCTACTGCACGAATTATCTAGGCATCGAGAACCCCGTTGGTCTGCCCGTCAACAGGCACCTCGGCAGGCTCGCTGGATGGGGTCACCGTGAGGGTCGCCGCGAAATGCATGTCGCCACGATACAAGTTCCCCGCTGAATTTGAAAACACAAGCCTCAAAGGGAATAAAGTGAACAATGCTGCCCTCATGAAGATGAGCAAGGCCCTGTCTACTTGGAAAAGCAATGTGAAGAGAATGATCGATAAAGGTGAGAGTTATCAGAAGATCAAGGAGAAAAATCCTTCGATGACCGAAGATGACTACAACGACTTCAAGATCAATTGCTCGAGCACCGCAAGCTCCCAATCAAGTGAGTGGGGGAAACAAATGCGGGAGCTGAACATAGGGGAACACACACTCGGTCCCGGCGGTTACAGAGTGGCGGAGCCTATATGGGACAAGGAGGAGGCGGACCGTGCCGAGCAAGGCCTACCGCCCCTCTTCGATAAATACGGTGACAAGCAGACCAGGAACTTTGTCAGGGCCCGGTACAAGAAGGACCCGAAAACAAAGGAGCTTACCATGGATCCGAAGACCAGGCAGCTTGAGCTTGTTCTGGTAAGGAATACACCCCCACGTAATTAGCTGCATATGGTTGCATTCTAATTAATGAAGCCAAATTTCTAAATGGTTCACATTCCTTCTGCAGGCGACTGAAAGCAGTAGCGCGGGGTCGACTAAGAGCAACCCTTGGGACACCAGTCTAAATAGGGGGTTGAATGTAATGAAGAACAAGGATAAGCTCAGTAAGCCGACGTCAGCTGGTCGTGTGGCCGGCAAAGGCTTGTCGACAAAATGGGGGTCATACTATACCGCTGGTGTGCGGAAGGAGAAAAAGACCAGCTTGGAAAGCCAGGCGCGAGAGGTTCAAGAACTCAAGGCACAGGTGGCGTGGATTCCGGAGATTGTCCAGGAGCAAGTGGAACAACGACTCGGAGAGACGATCACCGCCCTTGTGCCTACCTTGATCTCGGGGTTGAGTGCGTGGATTGCGGGCGGCCAACAGGGGTCGCCCCCGATTCCTAGCTTCACGGCCAGCAACTCGCATAATGCAATGGCGGGGCCATTGGTGCCACCGGCGGAGGCGACATTGGTGTCTCCGAGCCGGCACGGGAGCTTAATGCACCCGGGGTGTACGCCGGCCGACACCTCTGCAGCAAGCGGCACCTCCATCAACTGCACGCCCGCCGTTGGCGGTGCGTCGACATTAGCCGAGCTCGACGCCATCATCACGGTAACTAATTAAGCCTCTCTTGGCCGAGGACTTCATCTCCTTGCCTTTGACTGGGCATCCCTGATGCCCTACATGTTTTCGCAGGGGCCGCCGACGTTCCGTGTACTCTCCTCCACTTCGTGAACAACGAGTTGGTCGATGTCGCCAAGGGCAAAATCGTTCAACCGGGCAACCCCTTGTTCCACGGTACCCAGATGCCACCCAACTTGTTTAGGGTTCAACTGGTTCGGGTGCTGCCAGGCTGCAACGACTTGTTACCTCCGATTCGACCCGTCGGGGCCGATGATGAAGACGTGATGACCCTCAGCGCCTGCCTGAGCTGGCCCCTGCTTTGGCCGAAAAGCCAGATTCGTTTGGGGGCGGGGGACACCACCCCAAAGACAACACCGCCAGTCGTGCCAGCGCCAAGTCGGCCCCATGGCAAGACCGCCGTAACGGTGCCGGACTTCCCTATGCCACTGGATCCAAACATGCATATGGCACAGGATCAGAACGACGACGACGACGACGTTGATACATTTGGCAACGTCGATCAGTACTTTGCCGATCATGGGTACGATGGCGACTTCATGGGGCCTCCTTCTCAAGAACCAAACCCAACAAAAGACGTGTGCGATCTAGCTGGTACCGCGGAGAAGCCATGTTGCAACAGGCGCCGTCTGACGTTCAGCTCTCAGGAGACGCCTCCAGCTGCCGACTTCATCGAGCCTCAGATAGGCGAGGTGCGAAATATTATCAGGCCCAACACACTCAAGAAGGCGGTCTGTGAGCAGAACTCGGTCCCATTACAGGAGAAGAAGAAGGCACGCAAAAGAAAGACTAAGAAGGGTGCGAGCCAGCCGGCACCGAGTACGATCCGTGCTCAGGACGGGCCACCTTCACCGCAGGATATCTTTAGGAGGGTGCATGTGGCGGGTAGGGCGATGCTACCGACAAATATGCTCAATGCTACAACCGGTGCTGTGCTGAGTCTGCATGACAGTGTTCTTTCTTTGGAGAAGCGGCATAACAGGGAGAAGGATGTGGCATACCCAGTTTTCGCGGCCAAGGTGCCAGAGGGCAAGGGCTTTGTGGATAACTCCATCGGGCGTACTATCGTCCTGCGTTTTGATGACATCCATGCTATGTTGAACCTTCATCCGCTGCACTACACCTTCGTTCGGCTATTTTCGCAGACTATGGAGATGCGGATCATTCGCGACAAGACCCCGGACATCGTGATAGTCGACCCCTTCTACATGCGTGCCAAGATCTTGGGCAGCGCTGGGGACCGGCAAGTCGCGAGTTCTTACCTCGAAGGCGTCATTCTGGCAAACCAAGATAAGGATAACTTCCTCGTGCCTTACTTTCCCGAGTAAGTCCTCCCCTCATCCGGCCCGTAACATATGAGTTCTTACATTTCGATCGTTTTTCTTTTAACATTCCGTGTTTTCTGCAGTGACACACGTTGCACGCTCATCCTCCTAAGCCCCAAATATTCCATGGCCACGTATGTCGACCCGGACCGTCAGTCGAACGTAGACTACAGAAATGTCAAGAAGGTTCTTGATGATGTTCTCCCCGGCTACGCCAAATCTGGAGGCACCTTCACCATGCCTATTCGTAAGTACGGCAAGCACGTGTTCTCCCACAATATGATGTTCTGCTGCGTCAAGCAGCCGCCTGGCGGTCAGAAGGGTGCCTACTACGCCATCCATCACATGTGGGCGATCGTACGGGACCATCATCAACTTCTGCTACCGAGTAAACTCAAAGATTGGGCCGCGAGCGTGTCGGCAATCCAGGACGCGGACCTCCGACAAGAATTCTTTCGCATCCAGTCGGAGTTTGCGGAAATCATCCATCAAGATGTCCTTCGTACCTCAGGGCAGTTCTACCTCAGAAATCAACCGTCCAACAGTGACATCGACACAATGCTACAAATGCAGGCTGACAACGACCGTTATTTCATGACTCCCACGATAGACGGCGGCTTCATCCACGCTCCGGTCCCTTGAGTCGAGTCGAAACATCGATTGGCTCATGTTGTAATTAAACTTTAATGAACTTGTAGTATGTCTCTTTGGTTTCAAGAGTCGTTCAACTTAGATGTAATCGATGCTATTAATGTCTTGCTTTTCTCTTCCGATCGTTCTGTTGCATAATTATATATTGCTTATGTATTGTTTGTGAATTGGTACTAACGTTTCGTTTGGCTAGTGCATAGCGATGCCGACGTATGTCGTGTACAAGGGTAAGGTTCCCGGAGTCTACGATGACTGGGAGGAGTGTCGGAGACAGGTTCACCGATTCAGCGGTAACAGTTACAAAGGGTACACCACTAGGGCCGAGGCCGAATCTAGATACGCCCGCTATCTAGCGGGAGAGGGGAGGGAGCGTTGGAGGAACCGGATGAAGACGAGTTTCATCGTGATGATGCTCATCATGATGACCGCAGCTCTCTTCTATGTGATGGTAGTTTAGATGATCGATATCGACTTGTAATGTGAAGACAAACTCGCTACTCGCGGTCTCGAGACTTGTAATATAATGTTCTATCTTTGTTCGGTCTTTTCAATTCGGAGACTAATATGATGAATTGTATTCAAAGACTAATCTTCTATTGTATTCGATGAATCTGTTGTTGATGTGTGCTGTCTATATTTTGTCAAATTATACATTTTGTAACCTGTGCAAAAAACAGAAAATAAAAAAAATAAAAAAACCTAATATTCATACTAATGGCGCATCACATGACAGTGCGCCATTAGTATGACAAAGCATACTAATGGCGCATCACTGGTAAGTGCGCCATTAATATGCCATGGTTACTAATGGCGCATCCAGTGGTGGTGCGCCATTAGTATGCCAAAGCACCTGGATATACATGGCCCCTGGGAGGCATACTAATGGCGCACCCTGACCTATACTAATGGCGCACCCACGGTGCGCCATTAGTATACCAGATACTAATGGCGCACCAGGTGGTGCGCCATTAGTAAAAATTACTAATGGCATGCTGTTAATGGCGCACCACAGATGCACCATTAATGGCCATACTAGGTGCGCCATTAGTAGGGGTTTTTCTAGTAGTGGCAGCTAAGCCCCCGAGTGGGAGGTTTGCTCTCCACTCGGTAGGATTTTTCAAACTTAGGCGAGTGCTGACTGCAGCTAAGTCTCTTCGTAGGAGAACTTAGGCGAGTGCTGGACTGCAGCTAAGCCCCCGAGTGGGAGGTTTGCTCTCCACTCGGTAGGATTTTTTTTTTGAACTTAGGCGAAACGGATTCGCGGCTAAGTCACCCACTGGGGGTTTTCGTATGTAAACAAAAGTGACAGCAATCATTGGAACACTCTTGTCTTTGATAAAAATGAACTGCGGAAGTTTCTCTTATTACATCTTTATAGGAAGGAACTTAAGTGTAAAAGTGGCGGAGCAGCTCCGCGTTCCAAGCTCGCGGCTCGTCGATCTGGCGATCAACATTGTAGAGGTGATACGCTCCGTTGTGGAGGACTCTGGTGATGATGAAGGGGCCTTCCCAAGTAGGAGCAAGCTCGTGTGGTTTCTGTTGATCCACTCGGAGGACCAAATCTCCTTCTTGGAAGGCTCGACTCTTCACATGCCGGGCATGGAATCGACGCAAGTCTTGCTGATAAATGGTCGATCTGATCATGGCCATCTCTCTTTCTTCTTCCAGGAGGTCTACTGCATCTTGCCAAGCTTGTTCTGCTTCATCTTCGGTGTAAAGCTCGACTCGGGGAGCGTTGTGAAGGAGATCACTTGGCAGAACGGCTTCGGCTCCACAAACAAGAAAGAATGGGGTTCTTCCAGTCGACCAGTTAGGGGTGGTCCTTAATCCCCACAGAACTGAGGGAAGCTCGTCGACCCAGGCACCTGCCGCGTGCTTGAGATCAGGCATTAGTCGAGGTTTTAGTCCTTTGAGGATCAGACCATTTGCTCTTTCAGCTTGTCCATTCGACTGGGGATGAGCGACTAATGCATAGTCGACTCGAGTGCCTTGAGAGGCGCAAAAGGCTCTGAACTGGTCTGAATCGAAGTTTGACCCATTGTCAGTGATGATGCTGTGAGGGACTCCATATCTGAATGTTAGTCCTCTGACGAAACTAATAGAAGTGCAAGCATCGAGGTTCTTGATGGGTTTAGCTTCAACCCATTTGGTAAACTTGTTGACTGCCACAAGCACATGGGTGAAACCGCTCCTGCCTGTTCTCAGAGGACCGACCATGTCCAGTCCCCAGACAGCGAAGGGCCAGACGAGTGGTATGGTCTTCAGGGCTGATGCGGGCTTGCGTGACATGTTGGAGTAGAACTGACACCCCTCACACTTGTCGACTATCTCCTTTGCCATCTCATTTGCTCTTGGCCAGTAAAATCCCGCTCGGTATGCTTTGGCCACAATGGTCCGAGAGGACGCATGGTGACCACAGGTCCCCGAGTGGATCTCATCAAGGATCATCTGACCTTCTTCAAGTGTTATGCACTTCTGACCGATTCCAGTCGCGCTTTCTCTGTACAACTGTCCTTTTATGACTGTGAAGGCCTTGGATCGACGGACGATCTGTCTAGCCTCTTCTTCGTCCTCCGGGAGTTCTTTTCTTAGGATATACGCGATGTACGGTACCGTCCAGTCGGGAGTGATCGCCAAGACTTCCATGATTAGGTCGACCACGGCAGGAACTTCGACTCCAGTCGGATCTGTGGCACTTTTCGGCTACGGGGTTTCTTCTGTGAAGGGATCTTCTTGGACTGACGGCGAGTGGATGTGTTCCAGGAACACGTTGCTGGGAATGGCTTCCCTCTTGGAGCATATCTTTGCCAGATCATCAGCTGCCTGATTTTTCAGTCGGGGAATGTGATGAAGCTCCAACCCCTCAAATTTCTTTTCTAGCTTTCTTACTGCGTTGCAGTAACCGGTCATAGCCGGACTTTTGATGTCCCACTCCTTCATCACTTGATTAACCACTAAATCCGAATCACCATAGACCATGAGGCGACGGACGCCGAGTGAAATGGCCATGCGTAACCCATACAAAAGTGCTTCATACTCTGCTTCATTATTGGAGGAATCAAAGTGAATCTGGAGAACATATCTGAGCTTATCTCCTCGGGGGGAGACTAAGACTACTCCCGCGCCGGAACCATTAAGCATCTTAGATCCATCGAAGAACATGGTCCAGTGCTCCGAGTGAACTTGAGTCAGAAGTTGCTGTTCAATCCACTCGGCGATGAAATCTGCGATTGCTTGGGACTTGATAGCCTTCTTTGCCTCGAACTTGATATCTAAGAGAAGGAGTTCAATCGCCCACTTGGCCACTCGACCAGTTGCATCTCTGTTGTGCAGAATCTCTGACAGTGGGGCGTCGCTGACGACTGTAATGGAGTGGTCAGAGAAGTAATGTGCAACCTTCTTTGTGGTCATGTAAATCCCATATACAAGCTTCTGGTAATGGGGGTATCTTTGTTTTGAAGGGGTCAAAACTTCAGACACGTAATAGACGGGGCGCTGAACTCTGAAGGCCTTTCCTTCCTCTTCCCGCTCGACCGTAAGTACTGTGCTGACAACTTGTCCTGTGGCTGCAATGTAAAGTAGCAAAGGTTCTTTGCTGATTGGGGCAGCAAGCACCGGCTGGGTGGAGAGCAGAGCTTTGAGATCTGCAAACGCTGCATCAGCTTCTGGATTCCACTCAAATTTGTCAGACTTCTTCATCAGTCGGTAAAGAGGCAACGCCTTTTCACCGATACGAGAAATGAATTGACTTAAAGCGGCCAAGCAGCCTGTAAGCTTTTGGACATCGTGCACGCGTACAGGACGCTTCATCCGGAGTATGGTGCCAATTTTCTCAGGATTGGCGTTGATCCCTCGTTCGGAAACGAGAAAACCGAGTAACTTTCCACCTGGAACTCCGAATGTGCACTTTGATGGATTGAGCTTGATATCATACCTCCTGAGATTGGCAAAGGTTTCAGCAAGGTCAGCCCGCAGGTCGGAACCTTTTCGGGACTTGACCACGATATTGTCCATGTATGCCTCCACATTCCGACTGATTTGAGTGAGTAAACACTTCTGAATCATTCTCATGAACATGGCTCCGGCGTTCTTGAGGCCGAACGGCATGGTGATGTAATAGAAGCACCCGAATGGAGTGATGAAAGCTGTTTTGATCTCGTCGGGCCCATACAGACGGATCTGATGGTACCCGGAATAGGCGTCTAGGAAAGACAGTCTCTCGCACCCCGCAGTCGAGTCGACTATTTGGTCGATGCGAGGGAGGGGAAAATGATCTTTCGGGCAGGCCCGATTGATATGCTTGAAGTCAATGCACATGCGGAGCGACTTGTCCTTTTTGGGGACCATGACGACATTGGCAAGCCACTCGGAGTGGTAAATCTCTCAGATGAACTCTGCTGCTAAGAGCCAAGCCACTTCCTCGCCAATGGATTGCTTCTTCTGGACGGAGGACCGTCGAAGATGTTCCTTCACAGGCTTGAATTTTGGGTCGACTCGTAGACGGTGCTCAGCCAGCTCTCTGGGAACTCCAGGCATGTCAGAGGGTTTCCATGCGAAGATTTCCCAGTTCTCACGGAGGAGCTGGATGAGCGCTTCTTCCTATTTGGAGTCGAGCGACGTCGAGATGTGAGTCGGAGCAGCGTCGGGGTCGGTCGGGTGAATGTGGACTGTCTTTGTTTCGCCGGCCGACTGAAAAGGTGATTCTGAGGCGGGCTTCTTGGCTCGCAGCAATTCACTCGGATCGGCAGTCTTTTGGTACTCTTTCAGCTCGACTACTGCCATCTGAGCGTCAGCGATCTTTTAGCCTTTCTGAAATCATTCTTATGCTTTCTTTCGGCTGCCAGTAACAGTGATCACACCTTTGGGGCCAGGCAGCTTCAATTTGAGATACACGTAACATGGTTGAGCCATGAAGCGTGCGTAAGCTTGCCTACCCAAAATGGCATGATAGGCACTCTGGAAGTCCACAACTTCGAATGTCAACCTTTCCTTGCGGTAATTCTTTGAATCACCGAAAACTACATCAAGAGCAATCTGGCCGAGCGACTCGGCTTTCTTCCCAGGAATGACTCCATGGAAACTCATGTTGCTGGTACTAAGTCTGGACATCGGAATGCCCATCCCTTTCAAAGTCTCAGAGTATAGTATGTTAAGGCCACTGCCGCCGTCCATCAATACTTTGGTCAGTCGAGTGCCTTCGACAACTGGGTCGACCACCAAAGCTTGCCTCCCAAGGGTGGCAATGTGCGTCGGGTGATCCGACTGGTCGAATGTGATGGCAGTCTGCGACCACTTCAGGTAATTGGGTGTTGCCGGGGCAACCATGTTCACCTCACGGTTAATGACTTTCAGTCGACTCTTGCTCTCAACATCAGCAAAAATCATCAGGGTGGAATTGATCTGGGGGTATCCATCGTCACTGTCTTCTTTGTCTTCAATCCTGTCTGGCTCTTTTTCCTTATCTTTGGGCTGCTTGCCCTGGAACTGCTGGATCAGGAGCCCGCACTGTCGAGTGGTATGCTTTGGGTAAATAAAATTACCCTCTTCGTCTTTCTTGGTGTGGATGTGACATGGTAAGTCCAAAACATCATTCCCGTCTTGATCTTTGACCTTCTTGGGCTTCCAGGTGCCCTTGGGTTTCCCCTTGAAATTTCCCTGGGCAACGGCCAGGGCCTCCCCGGGAGTAGCTGGCTCGGCCTTCCGCTTCTGTTTCCGAGTGGAGTTTCCTCCAGTTTCTTGGGCGACTGCTTTGAGCTTGCCGCTTCGGAGTCGGTCTTCGTCTTCACCATTAGCGTACTTGGTGGCGATCTCCATCATCCGATTCAGAGACATCTCTCCAGTTCGACTGAACTTTAGATCAACTCTCTGTATTTAACGCCCTCTTTGAAAGCGCAAACTTCTTGATGGTCTGGCACGTTCTCAACTGTGTGGTGCAGCATGATCCACCTCTGGATGTAATCCCTCAGTGTTTCATTCGGCTTCTGCACACAAGACCGTAACTCTGTGAGGCCTGCAGGTCGTTTGCATGTTCCTTCAAAGGTCGTAACAAACACTCGGGAGAGGTCCTCCCAAGTGTAGATGCTGCTAGGTGCCAACTGATTCAACCACGCTCTGGCTGAGCCCTCCAACATAAGAGGCAAATGCTTCATGGCCACTTCATCATTGCCACCGCCAATCTGTACAGCCACTCGGTAATCTTCGAGCCAAGTGTCAGGCTTGGACTCGCCGGTGAACTTGCTGACTCCAGTTGCCAGCCTGAAATTGGGAGGAATCACTGCGGCCCTGATGGCTCGACTGAAGCACTCTGGCCCTGAAACACGTACTCTGCTGCTGCTGGCAGGCGCATCTCTGTTGTGGCCCTCTCGATGAGCCCTGTTCCTGTCGACCAAACCTTGAACGAGGATAGACCTCGCATCAAAGCCTGGGTCTCTGGGGTCGACTGAAATCCTCTGCCCAACACTGTGAGGGCGTCTGTCATCTTGCCGTCGAGGCGCATATGACCCGCTCCTCGGGGGAGAGGTTGGCACTCGACGTCGATCATCTCGACCGAATCGATGATCATAATGCGCATTCCTCCTGTACTGATCATGCCGGTCATCACGTCCCTCATGCCTCGGGGGCGATCTCGGGCTGTGGGCCGACTGGACTGTGTCTGCTGCAACGGATCGACTGTGGATCCTATCCCTCGACTGAGAAACGGCGGAATTCTGGTTTCCTGCCGCCCGGAGCAATGCTCTGATCTGCAACAAGCCCCTGCCTGCCTCTGACTGGGATGGCTGAATTGATTCTGCTATACGGGCTGCAGCGGCCAAATTCTGAACTGGTGTTCGATATACCTGAGGCGGTGAGAAGAGCCGGCGCCGACTGGACTCGGGAGCTAGCGGACGTCGACTGGACTCGGGAGCCCGCTGACGCGCTTGCTCGTCGAGTATTCACTGGAGATTCTCCAGTCGAGTGCGCTCGGCCAGGTTAGCAAGGTGCACGTCCTCCAAGGCCCGGGCCTCGGGGGTTTCTCCGACAATAGTAGTGTGGAGTGCGTCCATGTTCCAGCGGCGAAGCTCCTCTTGCTGTAACGACGTGAGAGGTTCGGGAAGATACTCATCGTGGGGACGCGACGGGTCGCCTCCGCCCGTAGCTCCGTCAGCGCGAGGGAAACCGGGGGGACTGTGTGCTCCATCGACCGCCAGAACCTCAGCCGCTGGGTCGCTGCTGTCGCACTCGGATGCGGTCCCCACGGAGCCAGTCGAACAGGCCATAGAGGGACTCGACGGGCTCGATTGCCGCAACTTGTGGGGCTGCCGACTGGCGGGCCATGGCGTGCCTCACCCACCGCTGAAGTCTCGACTGACCGGAGCGCTTGCGCTGGTGGGAGACAGGGCGGGGAGACGATGCAAGGGTCGACCGATACTGGGTCGACGGTTGCCGCAGGAGGACGCCATGAATGCATGCGCGGAAGTGCGTCGCGCCGCAGACGGGGAGCGCGTCAATGTCGAGTGGTGCCTCCTGAAGCCAGGCGGAGTCATCGGCGATGACGGTGAGCGCGCCGAGACGGATCTCGAGGCCCTCCACCAAAACTCTGCCAGAAACCATGATCAAAGGGATCGGAAAAGATCGCAACTTCTCCAACTAACTACTAAGATTCTTGCCCCATGGTGGGCGCCAACTGTCGTGGTTCCGACTCTGACAGTGATGTAGGGGGGTGAGTATGGAGAGGCTAGATCCTAGCTATTGGGAAGTTGTTACACGCGAGGTTTACGAGTTCAGGCCCTTCTCGGAGGAAGTAATAGCCCTACGTCTCGGAGCCCGGAGGCGGTCGACTGGATTATGCGTGTATGGATTACAGGGGTGCGAACCCTTCATACTGAGGAGGGGGGTGGCTTATATAGAGTTCGCCGGCCCCCTCCTGCCCTCAGTAATGCAGGGTTTAAGGTACATTTAAGATTGGGCGTTACTGGTAACGCCTCTAATAAAGTGCTATGATGACTATGAAGACTATTTAACAGCTGACTGTTTGCCTACGGAGTGACTGTAGGTCTCCTGGCAGTCGAGTGATTAGCTTCATGGTCGAGTGGTAGCTTCTTGGTCGAGTGTCTTGAACCTGTCGAGTGGGGTACCTTCAAGTCGATTCATAGGTGATTTCTTCTAGGGATGTCCTTGGGTAGGGCTCTTTGGACTGGTCTGTGCCCCTACCCTAGGTACATAGCTTCATCAAGCGCAGCTCCATTCCAGAAGGTGTTGCTATTGAAGAACCTTGTCATTCATGTAGTGTCATGAGATGACCGGTGCAAATATGATCATTGTTGTAGTTTGCCGACCGTAGATCTGATCGTTTTGGGGTTTTTCCTCACCTACATATAGTTTTGGACTAATATGACTTTGCTATTTGCATGTGTGTTTTGTGTGTGCGTGTGTTGGTGTTGGCTGTGTGCATCCTAGCTATGCAGAGGCCGGGTGTGTTCATTATGTTTGTATCCTCTTGATGCTCCATTTTGAGCCAATATAGTACACCCTTTATCGAAAAGATATCATGGAGTGACACATTCTTAATCTGCATGGACTTTGATGGATCATGTAGATGCTAGGATCCACATTAATGAAGATCACATTAACATCTTCAGCATAGCCAACTGTAACCACTTGAAGCATACACGCGGCCACTGCTTCCGGCTCAATAAGCTTCTCCAGATTAATGACCCTGCTTGTTGCTTCTCCTGCTGTTGTTGCTTTGTTGATGTTGTGTTGTTGCTGTTTTTAGTAAGTTGATTGCACATGGTCTGAATCGGGTAGCAGGATAAGGTCTATCGATGCATTGTGATTTGCTTGCTCTCTTATTCTCATGGATATTGCCTTATGTAACTTTCTAGTTTATGCAGTTTAAATGGTTGTGCTTAGTAATTGCGTCTAGCTTGTACTTGTTTTGGGTATGCATCGCTATTAGGTATGTAGTGTGTTAACTTTCATTCCGATGATGCTTCCTTCCGAAAGATATGAGAGTGAGAGATGAGATGCTATTGGAGAAAGGATACCGGATATTCGTAGGTGGTCTGTCCTTCTCGTCCTTCTCCTTTGAGACCTTGGTATAGCAGGGGGAGAACGAATGGACCGACCATCATCGACGGTCGAAATAACATTGAGAGATGAGAAAAGTTATGAGTGGAAAGATACCGGTTGTTGTCGTAGGTGGTCGTTGGTTCTCATATCTTTTTGTGAGACCTTGGTAACGCAAGAAGGGATGGGAGTAACGACCCTTACCGAAATTCGAAATAAACAGGCAAGAAGTGCTCCACCATATATATATGCCACCACTTGAGAGGTGAGAGAGTTGTTGAAGGGAGCATGGGCGGACTCAAAGCCAACTCAGAAGAAGAGTTGTTATGTATTCTTCATTTAGTTTTCAACTTTGCAAATTTTAGTTTTCAACTTTGCAAATTTTAGTTTTCAACTTTTCAACTTTGGAGGAGAATGGCGCCCCGCCGCCCTCCCGCGACCGAGTTTTGTGGTGTTTGACTCCGGGAGTCGGGTCGCTACGCCGCTGAGATCACCTGTGATGGTGATTGGCTATTGCTTGGCACGTTTGATACCCGACCTCACCGTTCATGCGTATGACGCAGTGGCTTCCATATATGGGTGGAAACTAGTGATGGAAATATGCCCTAGAGTCAATAATAAAGTTATTATTATTATATTTCCTTATTCATGGTAAAGGTTTATTATTCATGCTAGAATTGTATTGATAGAAAAATTAAATACATGTGTGGATACATAAACAAATACCATGTCCCTAGTAAGCCTCTACTAGACTAGCTCGTTGATCAAAGATGGTTAAGGTTTCCTAACAATGGACATGTATTGTCACTTGATAATGGGATCACATCATTAGGAGAATGATGTGATGGACAAGACCCGTCTGTCAACTTAGCATATGATCATTTAGTTTATTGCTATTGCTTTCTTAATGTCAAATACATATTCCTTTGACTATGAGATCATGCAACTCTCGGATAATGGAGGAATACCTTGTGTGCTATCAACTGTCACAAGTAACTGGATGATCATAAAGATGCTCTACAGGTATCTCTGAAGGTGTCTGTTGAGTTGGCATGGATCGAGATTACGATTTGTCACTCTGTGTATCGGAGAGGTATCTCTGGGCCCTCTCGGTAATACACATCACAAGAAGCTTGCAAGCAAAGTGACTAAGGAGTTATTTACGAGATGATGTATTACGAAATGAGTAAAGAGACTTGCCGGTAACGAGATTGAACTAGGTATGAACATACTGATGATGGAATATCGGGCAAGTAACATACTGACAGACAAAAGGAATTATGTATGTTGCCATAAGGTTCGACCGATAAAGTTCTTCGTAGAATATGTAGGAATCAATATGGGCATCCAGGTTCTGCTATTGGTTATCGATCTGAGAGGTGTCCCGTCATCTCTACATAGTTCTCGAACCTGTAGGGTCCGCATGCTTAACGTTCGTTGATGATATAGTATTATATGAGTTATGTGATTTGGCGACTGGATGTTGTTCGGAGTCCCGGATGAGATCACAGACATGATGAGGAGCTCTGGAGGTAAAGATTGATATATAGGACAATGCTATTTGGACATTGGAAAGGTTTCAGAGTGTATCAGGTAATCATCGGATGACCGGAAGGGGTTCCTAGAGGCCCTAGGAGGTCTATGGGCCCAATGGGCCAAGGGGAGGCACACACCAGCCCACAAGGGGGCTGGCGCGCCCTCTCCCCGGCCGCCGGCCCTAGAGAAGGAAAGGGGGGAGGGTTAGCCCCTCCTGCCTTCTCCCCCTCATGGGAGAAAGGAAAGGGGGGCACCCCCTACCGCCTTCTCCCTGGTGCCAAAAAAGGAAAGGGCGCCAATGGGAAAGCGCCCAAGGGGGCCGGCCGGCCACCTTGGGGCACACCCAAGGCTGCCTCCCCTCCCCCAACCTATAGATATGAGAGGGAGGGGCGCCACACAACCCACGACAATCTCTTAGCCGTGTGCGGGGCCTCTCTCCACAGTTTAGTACTCTGTCCAGTTTCTCCGTTGTGCTCGGCGAAGCCCTGCGGGAACGAGTTCAATATCACCGTCACCACGCCGTCGTGCTGCCGGAACTCATCTACTACTTCGTCCGTCTTGCTGCATTAACAAGGCAAGGACATCATCATGCTGAACATGTGCGGAACGCGGAGGTGTCGTACATTCGGTACTGGATCGGTTGGATGATGAAGAAGTTCTACTACATCAACCGCGTTAATAAACTCTTCCGCTTTACGGTCTATGAGGGTACGTAGACACACTCTCCCCTCTTGTTTCTATGCATCTCCATGGATAGATCTTTCGTGTGCGTAGAATTTTTTTTGTTTTCCATGCAATGTTCCCCAACAACTAGCTGACCTAGATTTCCCTGAGGATGCCAAACATGCGTCCTTGCCCCTCCTTACCAGATGTATTCCCACATGGAGGTGAAGGCACGCTGCCTGGCCAAGATGAATAAGGAGTACATGGATAGGTATGCTGAGGCCAATGTGCACCTTGTGGTAGCGGGGCGTGATTTTTGGGCCAATAAGGAGAAGGAGTAGAGAAAGAACGAGGACACCGAGATGGATGCCAGAATATCCATGGAGGTCGACCAGCTTCTCGATGAGCTCGATGAGGTGGGTTACTTTATGGACGATGATGGGGAGGAGGTGCAGCTGGCTACCCGCACTAATGGTGAGGTAGGCCCCTCCATCAGATGCCAAGAGGTGGTTGACCTTGTCTCTGACGATGATGACCAGGACTAGCTTCGCAGCATCCTAACTTGCACCCCTCAAGTCTCAACCAGATGCAAACACTAAATTTGTAGGAGCAATGTGTTGGGGAACGTAGTAATTTCAAAAAATTTCCTACGCACACGCAAGATCATGGTGATGCACAGCAACGAGAGGGGAGAGTGTTGTCTACGTACCCACGCAGACCGACTGCGGAAGCGATCACACAACATAGAGGAAGTAGTCGTACGTCTTCCCGATCCGACCGATCCAAGCACCGTTACTCCGGCACCTCCGAGTTCTTAGCACACGTACAGCTCGATGACGATCCCCGGGCTCCGATCCAGCAAAGCGTCGGGGAAGAGTTTCGTCAGCACGACGGCGTGGTGACGATCTTGATGTTCTATCGTCGCAGGGCTTCGCCTAAGCACCACTACAATATGATCGAGGTGGAATATAGTGGCAGGGGGCACCGCACACGGCTAAGGAACGATCTCAAGGATCAACTTGTGTGTCTAGAGGTGCCCTCTGCCTCAGTATATAAAGGGGCCAACGGGGAGGGGTTCGGCCGGCCCTATGGTGGCGCAGGAGGAGTCCTACTCCTACCGGGAGTAGGACTCCCCCCCAATCCTAGTTGGAATAGGAATCCTCGAGTGGGGAGAGAGATAAGGGGGGCGGCCACTTCTCCTAGTCCCAATAGGACTAGGGGAGGGGGGGAGGCGCATAGCCCAATTTGGGCTGCCCCTTTCACCTTTCCACTAAAGCCCACTAAGGCCCATATGGTTCCCGGGGGGTTCCGGTAACCTCCCGGTACTCTGGTAAAATCCCGATTTCACCCGGAACACTTCCGATATCCAAACATAGGCTTCCAATATATCAATCTTTATGTATCGACCATTTCGAGACTCCTTGTCATGTCCGTGATCACATCCGGGACTCCGAACTAACTTCAGTACATCAAAATGCATAAACTCATAATAACTGTCATCGTAACGTTAAGCGTGGGGACCCTACGGTTCGAGAACAATGTAGACATGACTGAGACACATCTCCGGTCAATAACCAATAGCGGGACCTGGATGCCCATATTGGCTCCTAAATATTCTACAAAGATCTTTATCGGTCAGACCGCATAACAACATACGTTGTTCCCTTTGTCATCGGTATGTTACTTGCCCGAGATTCGATCGTCGGTATCCAATACCTAGTTCAATCTCGTTACTGGCAAGTCTCTTCACTCGTTCCGTAATACATCATCCCACAACTAACTCATTAGTTGCAATGCTTGCAAGGCTTATGTGATGTGCATTACCGAGAGGGCCCAGAGATACCTCTCCGACAATCGGAGTGACAAATCCTAATCTCGAAATACGCCAACCCAACATCTACCATTGGAGACACCTGTAGAGCTCCTTTATAATCACCCAGTTACGTTGTGACATTTGGTAGTACACAAAGTGTTCCTTCGGCAAACGGGAGTTGCATAATCTCATAGTCATAGGAACATGTATAAGTCATGAAGAAAGCAATAGCAACATACTAAACGATCGGGTGCTAAGCTAATGGAATGGGTCATGTCAATCAGATCATTCAACTAATGATGTGACCCCGTTAATCAAATAACAACTCTTTGTTCATGGTTAGGAAACATAACCATCTTTGATTACCGAGCTAGTCAAGTAGAGGCATACTAGTGACACTCTGTTTGTCTATGTATTCACACATGTATTATGTTTCCGGTTAATAAAATTCTAGCATGAATAATAAACATTTATCATGATATAAGGAAATAAATAATAACTTTATTATTGCCTCTAGGGCATATTTCCTTCAGTCTCCCACTTGCACTAGAGTCAATAATCTAGATTACACTGTAATGATTCTAACACCCATGGAGTCTTGGTGCTGATCATGTTTTGCTCGTGGAAGAGGCTTAGGTAACGGGTCTGCAACATTCAGATCCGTATGTATCTTGCAAATCTCTATGTCTCCCACCTGGACTAGATCCCTGATGGAATTGAAGCGTCTCTTGATGTGCTTGGTCCTTTTGTGAAATCTGGATTCCTTTGCCAAGGCAATTGCACTAGTATTTTCACAAAAGATTTTCATTGGACCCGATGCACTAGGTATGACACCTAGATCGGATATGAACTCCTTCATCCAGACTCCTTCGTTCGCTGCTTCCGAAGCAGCTATGTACTCCGCTTCACATGTAGATCCCGCTACGACGCTTTGTTTAGAACTGTACCAACTGACAGCTCCACCGTTTAATGTAAACACGTATCCGGTTTGCGATTTAGAATCGTCCGGATCAGTGTCAAAGCTTGCATCAACTTAACCTCTTACGGTGAGCTCTTTATCACCTCCATATACGAGAAACATATCCTTAGTCCTTTTCAGGTATTTCAGGATGTTCTTGACCGCTGTCCAGTGATCCACTCCTGGATTACTTCGGTACCTCCCCGCTAAACTTATAGCAAGGCACACATCAGGTCTGGTACACAGCATAGCATACATGATGGAGCCTATGGCTGAAGCATAGGGAACATCTTTCATTTTCTCTCTATCTTCTGCAGTGGTCGGGCAGTGAGTCTGACTCAACTTCACACCTTGTAACACAGGCAAGAACTCTTTCTTTTCTTGATCCATTTTGAACTTCTTCAAAATCTTGTCAAGGTATGTGCTTTGTGAAAGTCCAATTAAGCGTCTTGATCTATCTCTATAGATCTTTATGCCTAATATGTAAGCAGCTTCACCGAGGTCTTTCATTGAAATTTCTTATTCAAGTATCCCTTTATGCTATCCAGAAATTCTATATCATTTCCAATCAGTATATGTCATCCACATATAATATCAAAAATGCTACAGAGCTCCCACTCACTTTCTTGTAAATACAGGCTTCTCCGAAAGTCTGTATAATACCAAATGCTTTGATCACACTATCAAAGCGTTTATTCCAACTCCGAGAGGCTTGCACCAGTCCATAAATGGATCGCTGGAGCTTGCACACTTTCGTAGCTCCCTTTGGATCGATAAAACCTTCCGGTTGCATCATATACAACTCTTCTTCTAGAAATCCATTCAGGAATGCAGTTTTGACATCCATCTGCCAAATTTCATAATCATAAAATGCGGCAATTGCTAACATGATTCGGACAGACTTAAGCATCGCTACGGGTGAGAAGGTCTCATCGTAGTCAACCCCTTGAACTTGTCGAAAACCTTTTGCGACAAGTTGAGCTTTGTAGACAGTAATATTACCGTCAGCGTCAGTCTTCTTCTTGAAGATCCATTTATTCTCAATCGCTTGCCGATCATCGGGCAAGTCAACCAAAGTCCATACTTTGTTCTCATACATGGATCCCATCTCAGATTTCATGGCTTCAAGCCATTTTGTGGAATCTGGGCTCACCATCGCTTCTTCATAGTTCGTAGGTTCATCATGATCTAGCAGCATGATTTCCAGAACAGGATTACCGTACCACTCTGGTGCGGATCTCGCTCTGATTGATCTACGAGGTTCAGTAGTATCTTGTCCTGAAGTTTCATGATCATCATCATTAGCTTCCTCACTAATTGGTATAGGTGTCGCAGAAACAATTTTCTGTGATGTACTACTTTCCAATAAGGGAGCAGGTATAGTTACCTTGTCAAGTTCTACTTTCCTCCCACTCACTTCTTTCGAGAGAAACTCCTTCTCTAGAAAGGATCCATTCTTAGCAACGAATGTCTTGCCTTCGGATCTGTGATAGAAGGTGTACCCAACAGTATCCTTTGGGTATCCTATGAAGACACATTCCTCCGATTTGGGTTCGAGCTTATCAGGTTGAAGATTTTTCACATAAGCATCGCAGCCCCAAACTTTAAGAAACGACAACTTTGGTTTCTTGCCAAACCATAGTTCATAAGGCGTCGTCTCAACGGATTTTGATGGTGCCCTATTTAACGTGAATGCGGCTGTCTCTAAAGCATAACCGCAAAACGATAGCGGTAAATCAGTAAGAGACATCAAAGATCGCACCATATCTAGTAAAGTACGATTACGATGTTCGGACACACCATTACGCTGTGGTGTTCCGGTTGGCGTGAGTTGCGAAACTATTCCACAATTTTTCAAATGTACACCAAACTCGTAACTCAAATATTCTCCTCCACGATCAGATTGTAGAAACTTTATTTTCTTGTTACGATGATTTTCAACTTCACTCTGAAATTCTTTGAACTTTTCAAATGTTTCAAACTTGTGTTTCATTAAGTAGATATACCCATATCTGCTTAAGTCATCTGTGAAGGTGAGAAAATAACGATATCCGCCACGAGCCTCAATATTCATCGGACCACATACATCGTTATGTATGATTTCCATCAAATCTGTTGCTCTCTCCATAGTACCGGAGATCGGTGTTTTAGTCATCTTGCCTATGAGGCACGGTTCGCAAGTACCAAGTGATTCATAATCAAGTGGTTCCAAAAGTCCATCGGTATGGAGTTTCTTCATGCGTTTTACACCGATATGACCTAAACGATAGTGCCACAAATAAGTTGCACTTTCATTATCAACTCTGCATCTTTTGGCTTCAACATTATGAATATGTGTATCACTACTATCGAGATTCATCAAAAATAGACCACTCTTCAAAGGTGCATGACCATAAAAGATATTACTCATATAAATAGAACAACCATTATTCTCTGATTTAAATGAATAACCGTATCGCATTAAACAAGATCCAGATATAATGTTCATGCTCAACGCTGGCACCAAATAACAATTATTTAGGTCTAATATTAATCCCGAAGGTAGATGTAGAGGTAGCGTGCCGACCGCGATCACATCGACTTTGGAACCGTTTCCCACGCGCATCGTCACCTCGTCTTTTGCCAGTGTCCGCTTATTCCATAGTTCCTGTTTCGAGTTGCAAATATTAGCAACAGAACCAGTATCAAATACCCAGGTGCTACTGCGAGCTCTAGTAAGGTACACATCAATAACATGTATATCACATATACCTTTGTTCACCTTGCCATCCTTCTTATCCGCCAAATACTTGGGGCAGTTCCGCTTCCAGTGACCAGTCTGCTTGCAGTAGAAGCACTCAGTTTCAGGCTTAGGTCCAGACTTGGGTTTCTTCTCCTGAGCAGCAACTTCCTTGCCGTTATTCTTGAAGTTCCCCTTCTTCTTCCCTTTGCCCTTTTTCTTGAAACTAGTGGTCTTGTTAACCATCAACACTTGATGCTCCTTCTTGATTTCTACCTCCGCAACTTTCAGCATTGCGAAGAGCTCGGGAATAGTCTTGTTCATCCCTTGCATATTATAGTTCATCACGAAGCTCTTGTAGCTTGGTGGCAGTGATTGGAGAATTCTGTCAATGACGCAATCATCTGGAAGATTAACTCCCATCTGAATCAAGTGATTATTATACCCAGACATTTTGAGTATATGCTCACTGACAGAACTGTCTCCTCCATCTTGCAGCTATAGAACTTATTGGAGACTTCATATTTCTCAATCCGGGCATTTCCTTGAAATATTAACTTCAACTCCTGGAACATCTCATATGCTCCATGACGTTCAAAACGTAGTCGAAGTCCCGATTCTAAGCCATAAAGCATGGCACACTGAACTATCGAGTAGTCATCAGCTTTGCTCTGCCAGACGTTCATAACATCTGGTGTTGCTCCTGCAGGAGGCCTGGCACCCAGCGGTGCTTCCAGGACGTAATTCTTCTGTGCAGCAATGAGGATAATCCTCAAGTTACGGACCCAGTCCGTGTAATTGCTACCATCATCTTTCAACTTTGCTTTCTCAAGGAACGCATTAAAATTCAACGGAACAACAGCACGAGCCATCTATCTACAATCAACATAAACAAGCAAGATACTATCAGGTACTAAGTTCATGATAAGTTTAAGTTCAATTAATCAAATTATTTAAGAACTCCCACTTAGATAGACATCCCTCTAATCCTCTAAGTGATCACGTGATCCAAATCAACTAAACCATAACCGATCATCACATGAGATGGAGTAGTTTTCAATGGTGAACATCGTTATGTTGATCATATCTACTATATGATTCACGCTTGACCTTTCGGTCTCCGTGTTCCGAGGCCATATCTGCATATGCTAAGCTCATCAAGTTTAACCTGAGCATTCTGCATGTGCAGAACTGGCTTGCACCGGTTGTAGATGGACGTAGAGCTTATCACACCCGATCATCACGTGGTGTCTGGGCACGACGAACTTTGGCAACGGTGCATACTCAGGGAGAACACTTCTTGAAAATTTAGTGAGAGATCATCTTATAATGCTACCGTCAATCAAAGCAAGATAAGATGCATAAAAAGATAAACATCACATGCAATCAATATAAGTGATATGATATGGCCATCATCATCTTGTGCCTGTGATCTCCATCTCCGAAGCACCATTATGATCACCATCGTCACCGGCGCGACACCTTGATCTCCATCGTAGCATCGTTGTCGTCTCGCCAATCTTATGCTTCCACGACTATCGCTACCGCTTAGTGATAAAGTAAAGCATTACATCGCGATTGCATTGCATACAATAAAGCGACAACCATATGGCTCCTGACAGTTGCCGATAACTCGGTTACAAAACATGATCATCTCATACAATAAAATTCAGCATCATGCCTTGAACATATCACATCACAACATGCCCTGCAAAAACGAGTTAGACGTCCTCTACTTTGTTGTTGCAAGTTTTACGTGGCTGCTACGGGCTTAAGCAAGAACCAATCTCACCTACGCATCAAAACCACAACGATAGTTTGTCAAATAGACTCTGTTTTAACCTTCGCAAGGACCGGGCGTAGCCACACTCGGTTCAGCTAAAGTTGGAGAGATAGTCGCCCGCAAGCCACCTGTGTGCAAAGCACGTCGGGGAACCGGTCTCGCGTAAGCGTACACGTAATGTTGGTCCGGGTCGTCTCGTCCAACAATACCGCCGAACCAAAGTATGACATGCTGGTAGGCAGTATGACTTATATCGCCCACAACTCACTTGTGTTCTACTCGTGCATATAACATCAAACAATAAAACCTAGGCTCTGATACCACTGTTGGGGAACGTAGTAATTTCAAAAAAATTCCTACGCACACGCAAGATCATGGTGATGCACAGCAACGAGAGGGGAGAGTGTTTTCTACGTACCCATGCAGACCGACTGCGGAAGCGATCACACAACATAGAGGAAGTAGTCGTACGTCTTCCCGATCCGACCGATCCAAGCACCGTTACTCCGGCACCTCCGAGTTCTTAGCACACGTACAGCTCGATGACGATCCCCGGGCTTCGATCCAGCAAAGCGTCGGGGAAGAGTTCCGTCAGCACGACGGCGTGGTGACGATCTTGATGTTCTACCGTCGCAGGGCTTCGCCTAAGCACCGCTACAATATGATCGAGGTGGAATATAGTGGCAGGGGGCACCGCACATGACTAAGGAACGATCTCAAGGATCAACTAGTGTGTCTAGAGGTGCCCTCTGCCTCAGTATATAAAGGGGCCAAGGGGGAGGGGTTCGGCCGGCCCTATGGTGGCGCAGGAGGAGTCCTACTCCTACCGGGAGTAGGACTCCCCCCCCCAATCCTAGTTGGAATAGGAATCCTCGAGTGGGGAGAGAGAGAAGGGGGGGCCGGCCACCTCTCCTAGTCCTAATAGGACTAGGGGAGGGGGGAGGCGCATAGCCCACCTTGGGCTGCCCCTTTCACCTTTCCACTAAAGCCCACTAAGGCCCATATGGTTCCCGGGGGGTTCCGGTAACCTCCCGGTACTCCGGTAAAATCTCGATTTCACCCGGAACACTTCTGATATCCAAACATAGGCTTCCAATATATCAATCTTTATGTATCGACCATTTCGAGACTCCTCGTCATGTCCGTGATCACATCCGGGACTCCGAACTAACTTCGGTACATCAAAATGCATAAACTCATAATAACTGTCATCGTAACGTTAAGCGTGCGGACCCTACTGAGACACATCTCCGGTCAATAACCAATAGCAGGACCTGGATGCCCATATTGGCTCCTACATATTCTACAAAGATCTTTATCAGTCAGACCGCATAACAACATACGTTGTTCCCTTTGTCATCGGTATGTTAGTTGCCCGAGATTCGATCGTCGGTATCCAATACCTAGTTCAATCTCGTTACTGGCAAGTCTCTTTACTCGTTCTGTAATACATCATCCCGCAACTAAGTCATTAGTTGCAATGCTTGCAAGGCTTATGTGATGTGCATTACCGAGAGGGCCCAGAGATACCTCTCCGACAATCGGAGTGACAAATCCTAATCTCGAAATACGCCAACCCAACATCTACCATTGGAGACACCTGTAGAGCTCCTTTATAATCACCCAGTTACATTGTGACGTTTAGTAGCACACAAAGTGTTCCTTCGGCAAACGGGAGTTGCATAATCTCATAGTTATAGGAACATGTATAAGTCATGAAGAAAGCAATAGCAACATACTAAACGATCGGGTGCTAAGCTAATGGAATGGATCATGTCAATCAGATCATTCAACTAATGATGTGACCTCGTTAATCAAATAACAACTCTTTGTTCATGGTTAGGAAACATAACCATCTTCGATTAACGAGCTAGTCAAGTAGAGGCATACTAGTGACACTCTGTTTGTCTATGTATTCACACATGTATTATGTTTCTGGTTAATACAATTCTAGCATGAATAATAAACATTTATCATGATATAAGGAAATAAATAATAACTTTATTATTGCCTCTAGGGCATACTTCCTTCACAATGGCACCCAGCACTTGCCTTGCCCTAATAACAATTCAGAGTGTAAATCGCAATGCCAGCTTAAGAAAAATAACATGGAGAGTAAGCAGGAAACATAAAATTCGACTGCATATCCAATCATCCTTGCATTCATTTATAAATATCTTTTTATTCCATGCAATCACACTCTATTTTCTATCCATGGCAATTCTTTATCCATCCATATTACTAGTTGTTCTGCAGACTCTTTTTATTGAACATAAAACCAATGAACTAGCTAGAGAGCTAAGAGCCCAATCAAGAGAGCTTTTTCTTTACCAACATTGCATAGAGCTGACTTCCTTTCAGGTCAAAGCTTTAACATATAGAGATGGTGACCTGATCTTTGTAGCTAACCCCTCATCTTCAGATCAATCACAACCACACAGATATTGTCTCAGCTATGCATATGGAAGGCGAGATCTGTGAGTTGGAACGCGGCGTGTATACACCGAACCTCTTCCTCGCGGCCTACCACTGTGCCAGCATTGGTGCTCTTATCTTCTAAGAATTTCCAGGTTGTGTTGCAGGCCACCTGATTTGACATCACATCCCACAATCCATCACTTGCAAGGATCACGAAATCGTCATCCTCCGACCTCGCAGTTATGGTAATTTCCGGCTCCCATATCACTTCAGGCTTGAGGAGCGTGTGCCCTATGAGTATAGTTCATTATTTAATGAGGTGTAATACCTTAAGCATCAGTACAAAACATATATGAGAGAAAAATCAACTTGTTGTAGAAATGAATAACCTTTCGAAAAAAGTAAAATTAGTATTTATGTTCTTTTCTTTTGGGATTAATCAGGAAATCAACTCTCATATATCCATCAAAACCAACTAAGTACCGACTTACGAAAGATATTATCAGAAAACAACAATGTTCAAATAAAGGGAATCTGAACTATCAATTCAAGATCAATGTTAATGCAACAATACATAATAACAACCTTGCTAAAGGTAAGACTATTAATGGGTTCAGATTCATGGTTTACCAAGTATGGTTGTTAAAGGCAAGATTGCTAAAAGATGCTCAATGCAGTATTATATCAGATCATAGGATGTAACTACAATAAATTCATGAATTCACTACATATTATCATGACTGGCCCCATCTTGGTACTATGGAAGCATGCTCCAGAAATTAGAAAACAATTGTGCCCATTGGTACATCTTGGTACCCTATGATGTGTATGTATTATCACTACAATAAATTCCATAGTATCCATTGGTACTATGGAAGCATGCTCCAAAAATTAGAAAACAATTGTGCCCATTGGTACATCTTGGTACCCTATGATGTGTATGTATTTAACATAATTGGACATTCTATAATTTTATTTTTATCAGAGGCCTACTGTGTTTCATTTGTTTGTTTAAAAAGTAGTATAAACCCCGCCTTCTACATCCCTTTCTTGGCACTAAAATGCAAGGCAATGTTTTGATTTGCTTTTTCCATTAGAAGGTCAGACAAGGACGCGAAAAAGAAATATTCCTTTTTTATTATGTTTGTCTGGATGTTATTTTTGTCTTTATGTAAGAAGGCTATTTTTTTCTTGTACATTCATTTGCTTGTACTCCGATAACATTAATGTGTGACTCAAGCGGCTTAAAAATCCTCAAGAAGGATTCCCTTGGTGGAGTCCTCATTGTTGCGCAGAAGCTTATTTGTTGCAACGATGCTCTTCTCGGTGTGGGTGGTTGTCATCAACAATACTGTTAGTGTTTTTTTGTGTTGCAACCTCTGTCCTATAAAACTGCCTTTTCTTATCTAAATATAGGATTTTCTATTTTGAACAGAAAAACATGTGGGTATGAAGCAAACAACACTTAAAAAACTAATCATGTGACAAATGGTAGTTTTGTATATAGTAGCCATTTATTTAAATTTACATATAAGGCAACACGCACACGAAAAATGGAAAAGGACCCCATAGGTGGTGATCGTCTGTTGGGGGTTGCCTCCAGCCAACGATGTGTTCGCTAGGGGAGGACCCCTGCAGTGAACGAAACTCTTTCTGCTCATAGTTCGCTAATAAGGAGGTCCCTCTTGGTTGACCCATGGGGCATGCACGGGAAAAAAGATAGGCCCAATTGCCTCATTTTTTAGAGAAGTTTGCCATAAACAAAACTTACAAAAATCCTAATGCATAAAAAGCCATAGTAAACCATAAATTTACATTTCCCATGCTCTAAGTTATGTAAAAAATCATCCTATACTCTATAAAAGGCATCCAGTAATAAATCATGGAAAAAAAATTAGAACATGTATTGGTCACCTAGCAAATTAAAAGGAGAAATTGATTCTCACAAAAGCATGTTAAATTTTGAAAATTGTTGTTGTCATCGCATACCCTGATTTAACAAAAAAAATCCATTTCATAACAATTACGATGGAAACCAGGATTTTGCCAAGGAAAAATGTGAAAAACAAGATATATTGCCATGGTTTCAAATATATGTTTTTTGACAAGGAATATTCGAAACAAGTTTGCCACTTTATGTTCGATAATAATTTTCCACGCCATTCAATCTTTTTACCATGCTTTGTTGAATAAAATTTCCATGGTGTGAAATTTCTTGCCATGGTCCAAAATAATGTACAAAAAATAGGAATTTCAAATGGTTATGTTCAAAATAAATATGTCATGTAGTGTGAAATTAAAATTGCCATGATGAGTAAAACAAAACATTGCATGGTCCAGAAAATAGGTTTCCATACATAAACATTGTAATCTTGATTAGGTAATGGATTTTTTTTCTAAAACAACCATGTGACAAACCAGAAACTTCTCCAAAATACCATAAAATTGCCATCGTACCTAAAATAAAACTAGCATGGTCAAATTATCAAACTTTCCATGGTATAACGAATAAAATTGACATTGTTTTCAAATTATAATTTTTTTATGCTTACTTCAATAAAACTACTATAGTCTAATTAATTAATTTGCCTTGTTCTAATAAAATAAAAGCCGTGGTATGAATAATAAAAATAGTCATGGTACCTAAAATAAAATTACCTTGGTACAATTGATAAATTTGCAATGGTCTGAATAATATAAAAGCCATGCTACCTATAATAAAAATTTCACATGACAATCTTTATGAATTTTGTTCTCTAAGAAAACACACGGAAACTTTTGGGAAATTGTAAAAGGGTGCATGTCAAAATTTGTGATTTCTTTCCTTAAAAGGATGGAAATTTTAGGAAATTTCCATGGGCACGTGGCAAAAGTTAGGGATTCTGCTTTGTAAAAACACAACATATTTTTGAAATTTATAACTTGGGAGATGGAAAATTTAGGAGCTTTGATCTTTAACAAAGATGGCATATGTATCTAATGCATTGGGCAAATGGTAAAACTATGAGATTTGGTCTTTGAAAAAAGATGGAAAATTTAATTTTTTGTCGTGTCTTCAATATAAAAGGATGCCCCCATAATATTCATATTAAACTTGCAATCCAAAGAAACATTCTGCCATGATGAAATAACACTAAACGTTTTCAAAGTCATTTAAAAATTACCATATTCTAGAGATCACAATTCTCCCCTAAAATTTCCATGCAATTATTCCAGTAATTTTTACATAAAAAATACCCTGTCCTATAAATTACTTTTTCATAATTTTGCCTTGTAACTATTAGAACATCTCTAAATTTTTTCCATGATGTACATCATAAACTTTTTATAAATTTTCCATATGATCATTCCTAATTTTTTCTCTTCTAAATTAGCCATGTTACAATTCATAAATTCTCCATTTCACTTTTACAAATTTCTCTATTTTTTGTTGTGATGTAGTAAACCAATTTGCAATTTTTTAGGGGGCAAATTTTATCGATAACTTGTCATGTGCCATAGAACAGAACCACAAAGCCAACAGCCTAAATATGACAGAAACGTGCCATGGCAACACTTAACACACTTGTGCAAACAACACAACAATCCTAGGGGAATCATCTTCCACAACACATACACATGATCAAATTACTATAGCTAACAAATAGTATATGAAGATTAACATCAATGTAGCTGCATCCCTAGAGCACATCAAAGGGCACACAACACTATACTACAAGATCTCTTTGACACGAACTAATTGCACACTGATGTTTCAGGAGCGATGCGAAAGTGAAATTCATGCAACGAAACATGATGAGAAGTGGCCTGACCTATATGGATGATGAAGACGGACCTGAGCTTAAAGCTGGAGGGGATCGCGCCTACCACCTATTCACCCAAGCAGCCCAGCATGGTCGTCGGTCAGGAATATCATGGTCGCGCGCTCCTCCGGCCGGAGCTCTTCCCCATGGTTGTGAATGGATGAGGAATAGAGATGAGTGGACATCGGTCACGTCCAATTCATCTATGAGCATTCCCATATAGACAACTCAAGAGCGAACCGTTTTTTCTGACATGGCAACTCAACGTGCATCAAGATTGGTGCACTCAATCTAGCGGCCCTAGAGTCGTTCTCTGGGAGGAGCCAGAAATCTGACATTCGCTACATATCATTTCTATAAAAAAATGTCCACTCTCTTCGATATATAGGCAATGCTAACGAGAACAACAAAACATGATGCTTAAAAACAAAATGACACACTAGCAGCTTTGGTCAAATTAATGGCGAAAAGCAACATATAGGCTAATGACAATCAACACAGACACTGACCAGTAGCAAACAAATTTAGGAAGGTGGCTTGTTTGCTACTAGTAAGTAGTAACACAACACACATGACAGATGTGTGCATGGATCGGAAGGGCAATCGAGTGAGAATGTACCTAGCGCGCACGTCTTGGCAAGGATCCCCTGCACGCACAGCTGCCCGCCTTAGTTGAACACCACGCCGCCCGCCGCTGTGACATGCGCCATCTCCTCCGGTTGGTCCAGCTGCATCCACGCATCAAGCTAAAATTTGTCCAGCCAACCAAAGGAGAGAAATACTCCTACATACACATGATGCACTATATCTCACCCTGTGATCCTGGGAGAGAGGGCCGTCGCGGGAGAGCACGGCGCGAGAGTCGCCGCAGTTGGCCACGATGATGCAACCGCGTACCAAGAGCGCCACCACGGCCGTGGACCCACCTATGGTGCCCCGTGGCACCCCCGACGCCCCCAGCTCGTCCGCCCGTGCAAAGCTCCGTGTCAGTGCGGCATTCCAGGTGTGATGCTCCGCCTCTTCGTCTTGCAGATGCTCCTTCGGGTAGGCTGCAGCCGCGCGGGCCAGCTTGTCCGCCAGGATTGCGTGCATATGGTCCCTGCACGGCACAGACACCTGCACCACAACGCTCAAACATGTATAGTCAAGGTGGAGTTGGCACGGGTAAGATAGGGGATCTGCGGTTGCCTTACCTCGGGGCCACCGTGGCCGTCAAAGACGGCGAAGAAGTGCATGCACGAGCCGTCAACCCAAGTAAAGAAGGACGGGAGCAGCGACACCTTGTCCTCCATGATCGTCCGGTAGCTCCCCAACATCCCAACCGCCCCGTATGCCCCGCGCCACCGGGCGGCAAGTACCACGCCGGGACCCTCCCTTTGTTCGGCTAGCTGAGCGGAGCGGGGGCGGCGTCGGTGTAGGAAGCGTTCCTGGGAGCCCAAGGCATGGTCGGCTCCCCCCTCACCGGCCGCGGGAAAGTTGTTGGCGCTGTTGCTGGCCATCACAACGGATTTGTCACACGAAAGAGGAGCAGGTGAGCAGGGCGCGCGCGGGTGCCGAAGCAGTAGAGTATCCCCCTAACAAGCAACCCGCCTAGAGATAGAAAGGGAAGAAACTGAAGGAGGAAGACAGAAATGGACGACCGAAGCAGTGCAGAAGAGGAGGAGCAGGACCCGGTGGAGGAGGAAGCTCTCTTGCTCAGAAAAGGAGGGGGTTATTGAAGGAAATATGCCCTAGAGGCAATACTAAATTTATTATTTATATTTCCTTATATCATGATAAATGTTTATTATTCATGTTAGAATTGTATTAACCAGAAACTTAGAACATGTGTGAATACATAGACAAACAGAGTGTCACTAGTTTGCCTCTACTTTACTAGCTCATTGAATCAATGATGATTATGTTTCCTAACCATAGGAATGAGTTATCATTTGATTAATGGGATCACATCATTAGAGAATGATGTGATTGACTTGACCCATCCCTCATCTTAGCACGATGATCGTTTAGTTTGTTGCTATTGCTTTCTCCATAACTATACATGTTTCTATGACTATGAGATCATGCAACTCCCGAATACCGGAGGAACACTTTGTGTGCTACCAAACATGACAACATAACTGGGTGATTATAAAGGTGCTCTACAGGTGTCTCTGATGGTGTTTGTTGAGTTGGCATGGATCTAGATTAGGATTTGTCACTCCGATTGTCGACGAGGTATCTTTGGGCCCTCTCGGTAATATACATCACTATGAGCCTTGCAAGCAATGTAGCTAATGTGTTAGTTACGGGATGTAGCATTACGGAACAAGTAAAGAGACTTGCCTGTAACGAGATTGAATTAGGTATTGAGATACCAATGATCGAATCTCGGACAAGTAACATACCGATGACAAAGGGAACAATGTATGTCGTTATGAGGCATAACGATAAAGATCTTCGTAGAATATGTAGGAACCAATATGAGCATCCAGGTTCCACTATTGGTTATTGACCGGAGACATGTCTCGGTAATGTTTACATAGTTCTCGAACCCGTAGGGTCCGCACGCTTTACGTTCGGTGACGATCGGTATTACGAGTTTATGTGTTTTGATGTACCGAAGGTAGTTTGGAGTCCCGGATTTGATCACGGACATGACAAGGAGTCTAGAAATGGTCAAGACGTAAATATCGATATTTTGGAAGCCTATGTTTGAACATCGGAATGGTTCCGGGTGAAATCGGGAGTATACCGGAGCACTAGGAGGTTACCGGAACCCCCTGGGAGGTATATGGGCCTTAGTGGAAGAGAGGGAAAAGAAGAAAAGGAGGCCCCCCAAGCCCAATCCGAATTGGGAGGGGGGCCGGCCCCCCCTTTCCTTCCTTCTTCCTCCTCCTTCCTTCTCTCCTAGAACCAACAAAGGAAGGGGGAATCCTACTCCTGGTGGGAGTAGGACTCCTTGGGGCGCGCCTAGAGAGGCCGCCCCCTCCCCCTCCTCCACTTCTTTATATACGGGGGAGGGGGGCACCCCATGGACACACAAGTTGATCATTAATCTTTAGCCGTGTGCGGTGCCCCCCTGCACCATAATCCACCTCGGTAATATCGTAGCGATGCTTAGGCGAAGCCCTGTTCTGGTAGGAACATCATCACCGTCATCACTCCGTCGTGCTGACGAAGCTCTCGCTCGAAGCTCTACTGGATCGTGAGTTCGTGGGACGTCACCAAGTCGAACGTGTGCAGATTACGGAGGTGCCGTATATTCGGTACTAGATCGGTCGATCGCGAAGGCGTGCGACTACATCAACCGCATTTTCATAATGCTTCCGCTTACGGTCTACGATGGTACGTAGATGATACTCTCCCCTCTTGTTGCTATGCATGACCATGATCTTGCATGTGTGTAGGGAAAATTTTGAAATTACTGCGTTCCCAACAGTGATATCAGAGCCAGGTTTATGCATCGATGTTATATGCACGAGTAGAACACAAAGGAGTTGTGGGCGTGGGTATATACATATTGCTTGTCATCACTAGTTGATTCTTGATTCAGCGACATTGTTGGATGAAGCGGCCCAGACCGACATTACGCGTACGCTTACGTGAGACTGATTCTACCGACGTGCTTCACACACAGGTGGCTAGTGAGTGTCTGTTTCTCCAGCTTTAGTTGAATCGGATTCAATGAATAGGGTTCTTTCTGAAGATTAAAAAGCAATCACTATACCGCGTTGTGGTTTTTGATGCGTACGTAAGAACGGTTCTTGCTCAGCCTGTAGCAGCCACGTAAAACTTGCAACAACAAAGTAGAGGACGTCTAACTTGTTTTTGCAGGGCATGTTGTCATGTGATATGGTCAAGACATGATGCTAAATTTTATTGTATGGTATGATCATGTTTTTTAACACAGTTACCGGCAACTAGCAGGAGCCATATGGTTGTCGCTGTATTGTATGAAATGCAATCGCCATGTAATTGCTTTACTTTATCACTAAGCGGTAGCGATAGTTGTAGAAGCAATAGTTGGCAAGACGACAATGATGCTTCGATGGAGATCAAGGTGTCAAGCCGGTGACGATGGTGATCATGACGGTGCTTTGGAGATGGAGATCAAAGGCACAAGATGATGATGGCCATATCATATCACTTATATTGATTGCATGTGATGTTTATCCTTTATGCATCTTATTTTGTTTAGTTCGGCGGTAGCATTATAAGATGATCTCTCACTAAATTTCAAGGTATAAGTGTTCTCCCTGAGTATGCATCATTGCTACAGTTCGTCGTGCCGAGACACCGCATGATGATTGGGTGTGATAAGCTCTACGTTCACATACAATGGGTGCAAGCCAGTTTTGCACACGCGGAATACTCCCGTTAAACTTGACGAGCCTAGCATATGAAGATATGGCCTTGGAACACTGGAAACTGAAAGGTCGAGCGTGAATCAAATAGTAGATATGATCAACATAGTGATGTTCACCATTGAAAACAACTCCATCTCACATGATGATCGGACATGGTTTAGTTGATATGGATCACGTGATCACTTAGATGATTAGAGAGATGTCTATCTAAGTGGGAGTTCTTAAGTAATTTGATTAATTGATCTTTAATTTATCATATTACTTAATATCAGGAGTAAGTTCATGATAAATTAAAGTTCAATTAATCATATTACTTAAGAACTCCCACTTAGACAGACATCCCTCTAATCATCTAAGTGATCACATGATCCACATCAACTAAACCATGTCCGATCATCACATGAGATGGAGTAGTTTTCAATAGTGAACATCACTATGTTGATCATATCTACTATATGATTCACGCTCGACCTTTCGGTCTCAGTGTTCCGAGGCCATATCTGCATATGCTAGGCTCGTTAAGTTTAACCTAAGTATTCTGCGTGTGCAAAACTGGCTTGCACCCATTATATGTGAACGTAGAGCTTATCACACCCGATCATCACATGGGGTCTCGGCACGACGAACTATAGCAAAGGTGCATACGGAGGGAGAACACTTATAACTTGAAATTTAGCGAGAGATCATCTTATAATGCTACCATTGAACTGAGCAAAATAAGATGCATAAAGGATAAACATCACATGCAATCAATATAAGTGATATGATATGGCCATCATCATCTTGTGCCTGTGATCTCCATCTCCAAAGCACCGTCATGATCACCATCGTCACTTGCTTGAAACCTTGATCTCCATCGAAGCATCGTGGTCGTCTCGCCAACTATTGCCTTCACGACTATTGCTACCGCTTAGTGATAAAGTAAAGGAATTACATGGCGATTGTATTTCATACAATAAAGTGACAACCATATGGCTCCGGCCAGTTGCCGATAACTGTGTTACAAAACATGATCATCTCATACAATAAAATTTAGCATCATGTCTTGACCATATCACATCACAACATGCCCTGCAAAAACAAGTTAGACGTTCTCTACTTTGTTGTTGCAAATTTTACGTGGCTGCTACTGGCTGAACAAGAACTGTTCTGACCTATGCATAAAAAAACCACAACACGGTATAGTGATTGCTTTTTGATCTTCATAAAGAACCATGTTCATTGAATCCGATTCAACTAAACCTAGAGAAACAGACACCCACTGGCCACCTGTGTGCGAAGCATGTCAGTAGAACTAGTCTCGCGTAAGCGTATGTGTAATGTCAGTCTGGGCCGGTTCATCCAACAATGCCGCTGAATCAAGAATCAACTAGTGACGGCAAGCAATAAGTATATACCTACGCCCACAACTCCTTTGTGTTCTACTCGTGCATATGACATCTACCCATAAACCTAGCTCGGATGCCACTGTTGGGGAACGCAGTAATTTCAAAAAAATTCCTACGCACACGCAAGATCATGGTGATGCATAGCAACGAGAGGGAAGAGTATCATCCACGTACCCTCGTAGACCGAAAGCGGAAGCGTTATGACAACGCGGTCGATGTAGTCGTACGTCTTCACGATCGACCGATCCTAGTACCGAAAGTACGTCACCTCCGCGATCTGCACACGTTCAGCTCGGTGATGTCCCACGAACTCACGATCCAGTGGAGCTTCGAGGGAGAGTTCCGTTAGCACGACGGCGTGATGACGGTGATGATGATGCTACCGATGCATGGCTTCGCCTAAGCACCGCTACGATATAACCAAGGTGGATTATGGTGGAGGGGGCATCGCACACGGCTAAAAGATCAACTGATCAACTTGTGTATTCATGGGGTGCCCCTCCCACGTATATAAAGGAGTGGAGGAGGGGGAGGGCCGGCCCTCTACTATGGCGCGCCCTGGGGAGTCCTACTCCCACCGGGAGTAGGATTCCCCCCTTCCATGTAGTAGGAGTAGGAGAGGAGGAAAGGGAAAAGAGAAGAGAAGGAAGGAGGGGGCGCCGCCCCTCCCCCTAGTCCAATTCGGACTAGGCCTTGGGGGCGCGCAGGCTCCCCTCTCTCTTTCCCCTAAAGCCCGATAAAGGCCCATATACTCCCCGGCGAATTCCCGTAACTCTCCGGTACTTCGAAAAATACCCAAATCACTCGGGACCTTTCCGATGTCCGAATATAGTCATCCAATATATCGATCTTTACGTCTTGACCATTTCGAGACTCCTTGTCATGTCCCCGGTCTCATCTGGGACTGCGAACTACCTTCGGAACATCAAAACACATAAACTCATAATACCGATCGTCACCGAACGTTAAGCGTGCGGACCCTACGGGTTCAAGAACTATGTAGACATGACCGAGACTCGTCTCCTGTCACTAACGAATAGCGTAACCTGGATGCTCATATTGGTTCCTACATATTATACGAAGATCTTTATCGGTCAAACCGCATAACAACATACGTTGTTCCCTTTGTCATCGGTATGTTACTTGCCCGAGATTCGATGGTCGGTATCTCAATACCTAGTTCAATCTTGTTACCGGCAAGTCTCTTTACTCGTTTCATAATCCATCATCCCGCAGCTAACTCATTGGTTGCATTGCTTGCAAGACTTATAGTGATGTGCATTACCGAGAGGGCCCAGAGATACCTCTTCGACAATCGGAGTGACAAATCCTAATCTTGATCTATGCCAACTCAACAAGTACCATCGGAGACACCTGTAGAGCACCTTTATAATCACACATTTACGCTGTGACATTTGGTAGCACACAAAGTGTTCCTCCGGTATTCGGGAGTTGCATGATCTCATAGTCATACGAACATGTATAGGTCATGAAGAAATCAATAGCAATATACTAAACGATCGACTGCTAAGCTAACGGAATGGGTCAAGTCAGTCATATCATTCTCTAATGATGTGATCGCATTAATCAAATGATAACTCATGTCTATGGCTAGGAAACTTAACCATCTTTGATTCAATGAGCTAGTCAAGTAGAGGCATACTAGTGACACTCTGTTTGTCTATGTATTCACAGATGTACTAAGTTTTCGGTTAACACAATTCTAGCATGAATAATAAACATTTAACAAGAAAATCATCGTAACAAGAAAATCAAGTTTCTATGATCTGATCATGGAGGTGAGTTTTGAGTTATGAGTTTGGGCTTCATTTGAAACAAGGCGGAATAGTTTCGCAACTCACGCCACCTGGAACACCACAACGTAATGGTGTGTCTGAACGTCGTAACCGCACTTTATTAGATATGGTGCGATCTATGATGTCTCTCACTAATTTAACGCTATCGTTTTGGGGTTATGCTTTAGAGACGGCTGCATTCATGTTAAATAGGGCACCATCTAAATCCATCGATACAACACCTTATGAACTATGGTTTGGCAATAAACCCATGTTGTGGTTTCTTAAAGTTTGGGGCTGCGATGCTTATGTGAAAAGCTTCAACCTGATAAGCTTGAACACAAGTCGGAGAAATGTGTCTTCATAGGATACCCAAAGGAGACTATTGGGTACACCTTCTATCACAGATCCGAAGGTAAGATATTCGTTGCTAAGAATGGATCCTTTCTAGAGAAGGAGTTTCTCTTAAAAGAAGTGAGTGGGAGGAAAGTAGAACTTGATGAGGCAATTGTACCTTCTCCCTTATTGGAAAGCAGTTAATCACTGCAATCAGTTCCAGTGATTCCTACACCAGTAAGTGAGGAAGCTAATGATGATGATCATGAACCTTCTGATCAAGTTACTACCGAACCTCGTAGGTCAACCAGAGTAAGTTCCGCACCAGAGTGGTACGCTAATCCTGTTCTGGAAGTCACGTTAGTTGACCATGACGAACCTACGAACTATGAGGAAGTGATGATGAGCCCAGATTCCGCAAAATGGCTTGAGGCCATGAAATCTGAGATGGGATCCATGTATGAGAACAAAGTATGGACTTTGGTTGACTTGCCCGATGATCGGCAGGCTGATACGTCTCCAACGTACCTAACTTTTTTGATTGTGCCATAGTATTATATTATCTGTTTTGGATGTTTAATGGGCATTATTATGCACTTTTATATTATTTTTGGGACTAACATACTAACCCAAGGCCCAGTGCGAATTGCTATTTTTTTTGCCTATTTCAGTGTTTCGCAGAAAAGGAATATCAAACAGAATCCAAACGGAATGTAACCTTCGGGAGAGTTATTTTTTGAACAAACGTGTGATCCAGGGGACTTGGAGTAGACGTCAAGAAAGAAACAAGGTGGCCACGAGGCAGGGAGGTGCGCCCCACCCTCGTGGGCCCCTCATAGCTCCACCGACCAACTTCTTCCTCCTATATAGATCCATATACCCTGAAAACATCTAGGAGCACCATGAAACCCTATTTCCACCGCCACAACCTTTTGTTCCAGAGAGATCTCATCTTGGGGCCTTTTTCGGAGATCCACCGGAGGGGGAATCGATCACGGAGGGCTTCTACATCAACACCATAGCCTCTCCGATGATGTGTGAGTAGTTTACCACAGACCTTCGGGTCCATAGTTATCAGCTATATCATGTAATTGTTTTTGCGGTGTGTTTGTCGAGATCCCATGAATTGTGGGTTTATGATCAAGTTTATCTATGAACAATATTTGATTCTTCTCTGAAATCTTTTTATGATGATTCGTTATCTTTGCAAGTCTCTTCGAATTATCAGTTTGGTTTGGCCTACTAGATTGATCTTTCTTGCAATGGGAGAAGTGCTTACCTTTGGGTTCAATCTTGCGGTGTCCTTTCCCAGTGACAGCAGAGGCAGCAAGACACGTATTGTATTGTTGCCATCGAGGATAAAAAGATGGGTTTTATATCATATTGCTTGAGTTTATTCCTCTACATCATGTCATCTTGCCTAATGTGTCACTCTGTTCTTATGAACTTAATACTCTAGATGCATGCTTGATAGAGGTCAATGTGTGGAGTAATAGTTGTAGATATAGAATCGTTTTGGTCTACTTGTCGCAGACGTGATGCCTATATACATGATCATGCCTAGATATTCTCATAATTATGCACTTTTCTATCAATTGCTCGACAGTAAATTGTTCACCCACCTTAATACTTATGCTATCTTGAGAGAAGCCACTAGTGAAACCTATGGCCCCAGGGTCTATCTTTTATCATATAAGTTTCCAATCTATTTTATTTTGCAATCTTTACTTTCTTATCTATATCATAAAAATACCAAAAATATTTATCTTATTATCTCTATCAGATCTCACTCTCGTAAGTGACCGTGAAGGGATTGACAACCCCTTTATCGCGTTGGTTGCGAGGTTCTTATTTGTTTGTGTAGGTACGAGGGACTTGCGTGTAGTCTCCTACTGGATTGATACCTTGGTTCTCAAAAGCTAAGGGAAATACTTACGCTACTTTGCTGCATCACCCTTTCCTCTTCAAGGGAAAACCAACGCAGTGCTGAAGAGGTAGCAAGAAGGATTTCTGGCGCCGTTGCCGGGGAGATCTACGCACAAGTCAAGACATACCAAGTACCCATCACAAACTCTTATCCCTCGCATTACATTATTTTCCATTTGCCTCTCGCTTTCCTCTCCCCCACTTCACCCTTGCCGTTTTATTCACCCTCTTTTCCGCTCGCCTCTTTTTCGTTCACCTCTTTTTGCTTGCCTTTTGTTTGCTTGTGTGTTGGATTTTTTGTCACGATGGCTCAAGATAATACTAAATTGTGTGATTTTTCCAATTCCAACCATATTGATTTTGTTAGCACTCCGATTGCTCCTCTTACCGATGCTGAATCTTGTGAAACTAATAATGCTTTGCTGAATCTTGTCATGAAAGATCCGTTTTCCGACCTTCCTAGTGAAGATGCCGCTACCCATCTAAACAAATTTATTGATTTGTGTGATATCCAAAAGAAGAAAGATGTGGATAATGCTATTGTTAAATTGAAGCTATTTCCGTTTTCACATAGAGGTCTTGCTAAAACTTGGTTTTCATCTTTGCCTAAGAATAGTATTGATTCTTAGAACAAGTGCAAAGATGCTTTTATCTCTAAGTATTTTCCTCCCGCTAAGATCATCTCCCTTAGAAACGATATTATGAATTTTAAGCAACTTGATCATGAGCATGTTGCACAATCTTGGGAGAGGATGAAATTAATGATTCGTAATAGCCCTACACATGGTTTGGATTTGTGGATGATCATACAAATTTTTTATGCTGGATTGAAGTTTGCTTCTAGAATTCTTTTAGATTTGGTCGCGGGAGGCACTTTTATGGAAATCACTTTAGGAGAAGCCACCAAACTCCTAGATAATATTATGGTTAATTATTCTCAATGGCACACCGAAAGATCTACTAGTAAAAAGGTTCATGCTATAAAAGAAATTAATGTTTTCAGTGGAAAGATGGACGGACTTATGAAATTGTTTGCTAATAAGAGTGTTTCTTCCGATCCTAATGATATGCCTTTCTCTACTTTGATTGAGAATAATAATGACTCTATGGATGTGAATTTTGTTGGTAGGAACAATTTTGGTAACAACGCGTATAGAGGAAACTTTAATCCTAGGTTGTTTCCTAGTAATTCCTCTAATAATTATGGTAATTCCTACAAAGATTCTTATGGAAATTATAATAAGACGCTCTCTGATTTTGAATCTAGTATTAAAGAATTTATTAGTTCGCAAAAGAGTTTCAATGCTTTGATTGAAGAAAAATTGTCTAAGATTGATGAATTTGCTTGGAACATGGATATAATTTCTCTTGATGTTGATTCTTTGAAACTTAGATCTATTCCACCTAAGCATGGTAACAATGAGTGCAAAGAAAGAACCACTAGGATGCGTGCTAAAAAAGGTTGCTTCTATAAAAGAATGTTCTTCTAGTATTGATGATAATAAGGATGAAGATCTAAAAGTGATTGATGTGTATCCTATTAAATCTTTGTTTTGCAATATGAATCTTGATAATGATGGGACTGGAGATGAGTCAACTTCAGTTAAAGGGTGTCCCAGTGATTCGGAGTTTTTAGATCTTGATGCAAAAATTGGTAAAAGTGGGATTGCAGAGGTCAAAACTTTACATAGCATTGAACCCACTATTTTGGATTTCAAGGAATTTTAATTATGATAATTTCTCTTTGATAGATTGTATTTCCTTATTGTAATTCGTGCTAAATTCTCCGCATGCTTATAGTCAAAATAAAGATTTTACCAAACATATCGTTGATGCTTTAATGCAATCTTATGAAGAAAAGCTTGAATTAGAAGTTTCTATCCCTAGAAAACTTCATGGTGAGTGGGAACCTACTATTAAAATTAAAATTAAAGATCATTAATGCTATGCTTTATGTGATTTGGGTGCTAGCGTTTCCACGATTCCAAAAACTTTGTGTAATGTGTTAGGTTTCCGTGAATTTGATGAGTGTTTTTTAATTTGCATCCTGCGGATTCCACTATTAAGAAACCTATGGGAAGGATTAATGATGTTCTTATTGTTGCAAATAGGAATTATGTGCCCATAGATTTCATTGTTCTTGATATTGATTGCAATCCTACATGTCCCATTATTCTTGGTAGACCTTTTCTTAGAACGATTGGTGCAGTTATTGATATGAAAGAAGGGAATATTATATTCCAATTTCCGTTAAGGAAAGGCATGGAACACTTTCCTAGAAATAAAATTAAATTACCTTATGAATCTATTATGAGAGCCACTTATGGATTGCATACCAAAGATGATAATGCCTAGATCTATTCTTGGGAGGCAACCCAATTTTATTTTTGTTCATTGCTTTTTGGTTCTGTTTATTAATAAATAATTCATCTATCCTGTGTTTATATGTGGTTTTATGCTTTTAATTAGTGTTTATGCCAAGTAGAACCTTTGGGAAGACTTGGGGGAAGTTTTTGCGATCTTGCTGTAAAAAACAGAAACTTTAGCGCTCACGAGATTTGCTGCCATGTTTTACTGGAGAGTGCGATTAGGTTGATTATTTTTGCACATGATTAATTGTCAAATTCGTCACGTCCAAAAATTTATTTCACAATTTTTGGGGTTACATAAGTATTCGAAACCTACAGATTACTACAGACTGTTCTGTTTTTGACAGATTCTGTTATTCGTGTGTTGTTTTGCTTATTTTGATGCATCTATGGCTAGTATCGGAGGGTATGAACCATAGAGAAGTTGGAATACAGTAGGTTTAACACCAATATAAATAAATAATGAGTTCATTACAGTACCTTAAGTGGTGGTTTGTTTTCTTATACTAACGGAGCTCATGAGATTTTTCTGTTGAGTTTTGTGTTGAGAAGTTTTCAAGTTTTGGGTAAAGACTTGATGGATTATGGAATAAGGAGTGGCAAAAGCCTAAGCTTGGGGATGCCCAAATCACCCCAAGGTAAAATTCAAGGACAACCAAAAGCCTAAGATTGGGGATGCCCCGGAAGGCATCCCCTCTTTCGTCTTCTTACATCGGTAACTTTACTTGAGGCTATATTTTTATTCACCACATGATATGTGTTTTGCTTGGAGTGTATGATTTGAATATTTGCTTTTTAGTTTACCACAATCATCCTTTCTGTACACACCTTTTTGGAGAGACACACATGAATTGGAATTTATTAGAATACTCTATGTGATTCACTTATATCTTTTGAGATAGATAATTTTACTCTAGTGCTTCACTTATATCTTTTAGAGCACGGTGGTGGTTTTATTTTATAGAAATTATTGATCTCTCATGCTTCACTTATATTATTTTGAGAGTCTTTTAGAATAGCATGGTAATTTTCTTTGGTTATAAAATTAGCCCTAATATGATAGGCATCAAGGATGGGTATAATAAAAACTATCATAGAAAGTGCATTGAATACTATGAAAAGTTTGATACTTGATAATTGTTTTGAGATATAAATATGATGATATTAGAGTGTGCTAGTTGAGTAGTTGTGAATTTGAGAAATACTTGTGTTGAAGATTGCAAGTCCCGTAGCATGCACGTATGGTAACCGTTGTGTAAAAAATTTGAAACATGAGGTGTTCTTTGATTGTCTTCCTTATGAGTGGCGGTCGGGGACGAGAGATGGTCTTTTCCTACCAGTCTATCCCCCTAGGAGCATGCGCGTAATGCTTTGTTTTTGATGACTTGTAGATTTTTGCAATAAGTGTGTGAGTTCTTTATGACTAATGTTGAGTCCATGGATTATACGCACTCTCACCTTTCCATCATTGCTAGCCTCTTCGATACCGTGCATTGCCCTTTCTCACCTTGAGAGTTGGTGCAAACTTCGCCGGTGCATCCAAACTCCGTGATATGATACGCTTTATCACACATAAAACTCCTTATATGTTTCTCAAAACAGCCACCATACCTACCTATTATGGCATTTCCATTGCCATTCTGAGATATATTGCCATGCAACTTTCCACCGTTTCATTTATGACACGCTTCATCATTGTCATATTGCTTTGCATGATCATGTAGTTGACATCGTATTTGTGGCAAAGCCACCATGCATAATTTATCATACATGTCACTCTTGATTCATTGCCCTTCCCGGTACACCGCCGGAGGCTTTCATATAGAGTCATATTTTGTTCTAGTATCGAGTTGTAATCATAGAGTTGTAAATAAATAGAAGTGTGATGGTCATCCTTAATAGAGCATTGTCCCAAATAAAAAAAGAGAAAGGCCAAAAAAAGAAAGGCCCAAAAAAAAGAAAAAAGGGAAATAAAAAGGGGCAATGCTACTATCTCTTTTTCCACCTTGTGCTTCGAAGTAGCACCATGGTCTTTATGATAGAGAGTCTCTTGTTTTGTCACTTTCATATACTAGTTGGAATTTTTCATTATAGGACTTGGCTTGTATATTCCAACAATGGGCTTCCTCAAATGCCCTAGGTCATCGTGAGCAAGCACATCCACTTAGTTTATTTTCTTGAGCTTTCATACATTTATAGCTCTAGTGCATCCGTTGCATGGCAATCCCTACTACTTGCATTGATATCAATTGATGGGCATCTCCCTAGCCCGTTGATTACCCGCGTCAATATGAGACTTTCTCCTTGTTTGTCTTCTCCACATAACCCCCATCATCATATTCTATTCCACCCATAGTGCTATATCCATGGCTCACGCTCATGTATTCCATGAAAGTTGAAAAAGGTTTGAGATTACTAAAGTATGAAACAATTGCTTGGCTTGTCATCGGGGTTGTGCATGATGAGAGCATTCTTGTGTGGCGAAAATGGAGCATGACCAAACTATATGATTTTGTAGGGTTGAACTTTCTTTTGCCATGTTATTTTGAGAAGACATGATTGCTTAGTTAGTCTGCTTGAAGTATTATTATTTTTATGTCAATATTAAACTTTTGTCTTGAATCTCTCGGATCTGAATATTAATGCCACAATAAAGAAAATTACATTGAGAATTATGCTAGGTAGCATTCCACATAAAAAAATTTGTTTTTATCATTTACCTACCCGAGGACGAGCAGGAATTAAGCTTGGGGATGCTTGATACGTCTCCAACGTATCTATTATTTTTGATTGTTCCATGCTATTATATTATCTATTTTGGATGTTTAATGGGCTTTACTATACCCTTCTATATTATTTTTGGGACTAACATACTAACCCAAGGCCTAGTGCATATTGCTATTTTTTGCCTATTTCAGTGTTTCGCAGAAAAGGAATATCAAACGGAATCCAAATGGAATAAAACCTTCAGGAGAGTTATTTTTGGAACAAACGTGATCCGGGGGACTTGGAGTAGACGCCAAAAAAAGAAATGAGGTGGCCACGAGGCAGGGAGGCGCGCCCCCCACCCTCGTGGGCCGCTCGTAGCTCCACCAACCTACTTCTTCCTCCTATATATATCCATATACCCCGAAATCATCAAGGAGCACCACGAAACCTTATTTCCACCGCCGCAACCTTATGTACCCAAGAGATCCCATGTTGGGGCCTTTTCCGGAGCTCCGCCGGAGGGGGAATCGATCACGGAGGGCTTCTACATCAACACCATAGCCTCTCTGATGATGTGTGAGTAGTTTACCACAGACCTTCGGGTCCGTAGTTATTAGCTAGATGGCTTCTTCTCTCTCTTTGGATCTCAATACAAAGTTCTCCTCGATCTTCTTGGAGATCTATTCGATGTAATTCTTTTTGCGGTGTGTTTGTCGAGATCCGATGAAATGTGGGTTTATGATCAAGATTATCTATGAACAATATTTGATTCTTCTCTGAATACTTATATGCATGATTTAAATATCTTTGCAAGTCTCTTCGAATTATCAGTTTGATTTGGCCTACTAGATTGATCTTTCTTGCAATGGGAGAAATGCTTAGCTTTGGGTTCAATCTTGCGGTGTCCTTTCGCAGTGACATCACGGGTAGCAAGGCACGTATTGTATTGTTGCCGTCGAGGATAAAAACATGGGGTTTGTATCATATTGCTTGAGTTTATCCCTCTACATCATGTCATCTTGCCTAATGCGTTACTCTGTTCTTATGAACTTAATAGTCTAGATGCATGCTGGATAGCGGTCGATGTGTGGAGTAATAATAGTAGATGCAGAATCGTTTCGGTCTACTTGTCGTGGACGTGATGCCTATATACATGATCATGCCTAGATATTCTCATAATTATGCATTTTTCTATCAATTTCTCGACAGTAATTTATTCACCCATCGTAATACTTATGCTATGTTGAGAGAAGTCACTAGTGGAACCTATGGCCCCCGGGTCTATCTTTTATCATATAAGTTTCCAATCTATTTTATTTTGCATTCTTTAATTTCGTCTATATCCTAAAAATACCAAAAATATTTATCTTATTATCTCTATCAGATCTCACTCTCGTAAGTGACCGTGAAGGGATTGACAACCCCTTTATCGTGTTGGTTGCGAGGTTCTTATTTGTTTGTGTAGGTACGAGGGACTTGCGTGTAGTCTCCTACTGGACTGATACCTTGGTTCTCAAAAGCTGAGGGAAATACTTACGCTACTTTGTTGCATCACCCTTTCCTCTTCAAGGGAAAACCAACGCAGTGCTCAAGATGTATCACATGCTATAGAGAATACTAGCAAACATGCCCGTGCGTTGCAACGGGAGAAAAAAATTGGCATGCTTCGTTGCTAAGAAAACGCCAATTATCATTAATCAAGTTGTATAGGTAGAGGATAAGTTTGATGATGACAACAATGATGGACCAATGAACAACAATATTCTTTGGGCGCTAGTTCAAAACTTGCGACCAGAATCGTAGTCAACTAATCGCGTGAACACACTTATCTTTAGATTACCGTACTGAAAATAAAAATATCATAGATGTGATGCTTATTGGACTTACCGACATCAGATAATAAAAATGTGGTATAGTTCGTTCGTTGTCGAGGCTTTATTAATGTCTTGAAATCATGGTGGTAGGATATAATAACTTCCAAAGTAATTTTACCTGGATGCGGCGGTTTCAAAGTAATTTTACCTGAATGCAATTATTGTTGTTCATCCATAGCATTAATGTCTGGACCAAAAGTGTGTATAAAGTGGTTGCCAAGTTCCTTCATACCTCATCCAACATGTCCATCTTTAGGGACTTCAAGGCATGGCGTGCCTAAACCTATGTATATATGTTAGTCTAACATAGCATATATGCACGTGCTTTGCAACGGGAGAAAAACTATATCGCAAAACACACGTAACTACACATACATTATAATAAAAAGGTGCTGCCCTGCAAAATTCATTTTCTTAATACAGGTAAGGAAGCGAAAAAATGGCATTATACTCGCCCCGTCCCACAATATAAGAAGTTTCCATAAGCTATGTAAGCTTGCAAAAACATCTAATATTATGGGACTGAGGGAGTAGCCCTTTATAATAAGTGGTCGAAGTTTTTTTGTACATGATTGGAAAATAATCTAATTATTCCTAAGCACAGCCAAAACTTTTAAAAGAATAAGATCAGAAGATTTTTTTTTCTCACCCCCAAAATAAAGCCCAGAACTGAAGAAGCACATCCTAAAAGCGAGTATTTTCTTAAGATTCAGCAAAAGAGCAGGCACATACACCATAAAAAGGCCTTAATTAAGCTGAATTCTTGCAAAGACAACACTACGTCAATCTATATCTATATCTATATCTATATCTATACTTCTATATCTATATCTATATCTATATCTATCTATATCTATCTACATCTATATCTATATCTATATCTATATCTATCTATCTATATCTATATCTATATCTATATCTATATCTATATCTATCTATATCTATATCTATATCTATTCTATATCTATCTATATCTATCTATCTATCTATCTATCTATCTATCTATCTATATCTATATCTATCTATCTATCTATCTATCTATCTATCTATATCTATATCTATATCTATATCTATATCTATATCTATATCTATATCTATATCTATCTATCTATCTATCTATATCTATACTTCTACTAATTACCGACTCCCAAGAAATTCTCACATTAATCAGTAATTAGGAGCCGTTAATCCGGTGGGGCCGAGTTATTATGGTCTAGATCAATCCTAGAAATTCCCAAGTCTATAAAAAAAAGCAAACTGATGGACTCGAGGTGGGGTGTCCGTTAATCCTGTGGGGCCGAGTTATTACGGTCTAGATCAATCCTAGAAATTTCTAAGTCTATAAAAAAAAGTAAACTGGTGGGGCCGAGGTAGGGTGTAGATCAAACCTAGAAATCCTCAAGTCTATGAAAAATCCATTATACACCTACACACACCTCACGTAAACCAATCTGGACTCAAGATTCCCTCAAAAAAAATCTGGCTTCAAGATCCCCTTAAAAAAATATCTGGCCTCAAGATCGGTCTGTCCTCGAAGAATCCTCTCGATGTACGTAAAATCCAAGTGCCTTCTCCCGAATCCCTTGATATCCTGCCTCCACTCTCGATAAAAGAATCCTCACGATGTAAGTTTCAAAAAAAAAAAAGAATCCTCACGATGTATGTATCTTCCATTGCCTTCTCTTCGCGATCCCCTTCTAAAGAATCCTCACGATGTATGTATCTCCCATTGCCCTCTCATCCCGATCCCCTTCTATCTTCTGGTCTCCATCTCCATCATTGTACCCTTTTTGATGCCTATTCCAATCAATAGTTGTTGCACCGTCCTGTGTGTATCGTTCCAGATTGAAGGGATCGAGGAGGGATATTGCTGGTTGTTGTTGTCTTATGGGTGCAGGTTGTGAAGGATGATGTGGTGCGCCATAACACCGCTGCCCGGGTCTGCAATAGATCCATCGAGGTGTCAGATACGTTATGTAGGAGCATGCAGCAGGGTCTTCAATTCGATATCACACATCTGGTGAACAGGATTAAACGATGAAGTTGTTGGTCGTACCATCGGGGTCGATTTCACAAGTAATATAATATGTCGAAGTGGAGGAAGACGAACATACGCGGGGCCGTTAAATCGGACCTCTTAAGGCACACATTATGTCAAGCCAGGTATGTGTTTACGAGCATGACGAATTTGTACATTGATAATCAGATCACCCATTTGAAATCTGGCACATTTGCACTTCAGTATATATGAACCCCCCCCCCCCCCCCCCCCTCCAACAAGATTACAGTTTGAGTGTTTCTAGCTTTCTATGTTGCAGGTACAACTCCAGTGCAATGAAGGTACCCTGATTTGTATGTTAAATAAACATGTGCTATATAGCCTAATTGGCATAACGCATGTCCAGGGTATACGTATTGTTATTGATCCTGCTATTAAATGATTAAATGCCTTCTCAGTTCCACAAGTTATAGTCAGCTCGACAAGTTATTCTTAAGAGGCGAACAAACCATTTGACCCTCCGATTCATATTTTAAAGAATAACCTTTTTAAAAAGAATATTTGTCTACACATTATTTGGACAATCATGTATAATACTTTGTGTCGATGAATCTCATATATTTTCTAGCTGATATCTTCATAAACAAGGAAAGTACTACCATATTATGAAAATAATATTAGTTTTTTTGAGGAATTTTGAGCTAAATATACATATATGGTGAAATAAGTCATATACATGAATCAATGGTAATGAAAAATAGCTTGAATGGTTACACAACGTTATTTGAAACAACGCACACAAATCGTGAGAATGTTAAGCTTAGATACATTTAGTTTCTGCTCTCTTTTATTGCAGTATTTTTTTTCAAAAATTGATGTAGGAGAACCCGATCCCTGATGATATAAAATCTTATTTGAGGTTACAACTAAGTAATGTTTGGATATTATTAAGACCAACAATTAAACTGGTGATGATTGAACAATTAGGGCAACAAATTGATAGGTTCCTTGACCTTGAGTTACTATGAGAGGGCTTATATGTGCTATTGAGGCTTGGTTTGCTGCACTGGTACTGCCTGGGATGCGGCGACTAGCAGGACACCAAGCCCGTGCAGTCTGAGGTACTTGCCGTCGTGTTGATTTTCAAAGCTAGAAACCCTACCACGATAGCGTCAACTTCATGTCTAGAGTTGTCCAACCATGACTTGCGCCTCGCCGGTTGTCTCAACATCTCAAATGTCATATTGCACAACCGCGAGTTGAATATCACCCCATGGTCAAGGCAATTGCTGGACAATTTCCAATGCCTACAGGGGAGTTCATGATCAAAAACTACATGAGCTCGATAAATCATGTCTTCTTGAACAAGGCGGTGGCAGTGACGTCACCGCGAGTGGCGGATGTGACGAGGTCAGACATGCCGTGTTAGGAAAAAGTTCCACTACTCAATTAATAATTTCTTAGTGTTAATCTTGGTAGACTAACTAAAATTGAGGGCCTCAGAGTAAGAGCATCTAGCCGCCATCCCAGTATGTTTTTTGGTTGTTAACCTATATGCTGCTTTGATGTCAACAGAGAAAGAGACTCCTTTCTAGAATCTAATGAAAGTATGAGATGGCCTTCCCTTCAGGAGCTTCCTTTTCTTAAGGCTCATGTGCAGATAAAGAAGGAACATGAATAAACATTATAGCCAAGAGGATGAGTTGTTTCTCTCGACGCCACATGGGCAGTTGGTGGAGCATGATCCTGGGGCATACCATGCTAACTAAAGTTCCAAAGTACACTAGAAAACAACATGGTGAAAAGGTGATTGTATTTTCCCTTCTTTATCACTGTTCATTTATGTTCATTACAAATAAGTTACCCATGAAATTCAATGTGAAAAAGAAGGGATTTCATGTGTCATGCTTTCAAATTCCTTCTTCTTGGGCATTAATGTGCTGGTCCTAGCAGTGTTCATTGAGAACAAATTTATGATCTAACACTATTATGATCTAACACATAGAAGTCCCCAAGTTTATTGTTCAGTCATGTCACTAATCCACTGTGCGTGGCACACCCGTGCTATTGCCTTTTGTTAGCACATTGAAGTCCTTCTATGAGAACCGTTTCCTGTGAAAAAGATATTATTTTTACCGTTTTTATGTAAGTTGCCCATATTCTCCGTCCTCTTTGTTTTATTTGGATGGGGGAGAGGAAGAAAGGTTGATGATCCAGCATCCAGCGGCCAACCCTACAAGACAAGGAAAGCATAATTGACAATATGTAAAAAAATATTATCTCCTTGGCGTGTTCATTCTTTTAGGTAACATCTCTATTAGAGTCATAATCTTCACATTGACATATAGAGGTACTTCGAAATTACAGAAAAAAATGAATTTCCATCTTTGCTCCCTATTTTCTTTCACTAAAAATCGAATTAGTTTCCAAAAAATTACAAATACTTAAGGAAAAGACCAAGAACAAATCAACTATATAGGCAAGAGAGATCTAGGACAAACTGTTTAGATGGAAGTTCTGTGTGCTACTACATGACATGTTCACATCACTTCTACAATTAAGTTCCTCTATGGCATTCCCCCGCAAAAAAAAATCTTCTATGCTATATAATAAAGATGGACAATATCAAATGACTTTACCATAAAAAAATGCATTCCAATGTTATGTGTAGCAATTACATGTAGATTCTAACAATTCGACTGTCATTTAGGAAGCAAGAACCATCATAGAGTAATGCTAAAAAGAAAATTCATATATATAATATGACGAAGATAAATAATGTTTCAAATAGATATACCAGAAGAAATATGCATTCAAATGTTACAAGCAATGATCCCAAAAAGATTCTAACAACTCAATTCCCATAGGCGAAGCAATTAGTCTTGCAAACAAAAACTGAAGAGAAGACAGGGATACGAATACAAAAACACATCTACTAAGCATACATTCTCAAATCATGCAACTTTTAGTTAACCTAAAAATCAAGGATTATAACTCCATACTTCAAAGGTGCATTTATAGAACATTTCTAATATTTTTTGACTAGCCCGTGCGAATGCACGGGTTGACGACTAGTAAACATAAACGAATGCAAATAAAAATGAATATACACCAAACTTGGGAATTATTTTTTTGGAAATGGAGGCATGCCCCATTTCCAAAAAAAACTTGGCAGAATATACACCAAACTTGGTATAATATATATTTTCTAAGCTTGGTAGAATATTGCCTATATAATATCTACAGAGAGACAATCACTTGCCCGGTCTGTTTGGAGTGTAACCTGTATTGGCTTAAGCTGGGTAATGGATGACTTCTCAGATGATAGCCTGCAAATAGAGAAAAATTAGCAAAGCGACACTCAAACAAGGAAAAAAACTATTGAACAAAAACAAGGCACCCAAAGGAGTGATGTTTTTCAGAATAACATCTCCTCTCTAGTCCAGTACAGTAGTTGCAGAGAACAATATATCAATGTCAGACCACAAATATGAACAAACACTTTGAGTTCCCCAAATCGGATCTTAGTCAAATCATGTGCTACACTTTCATGCAACTATATCTGAATCCTTTTATATGGATGGAACATATGTGTGGGTGTATATGAGCACATCATGCAAATGTTGGGACTTGAGTACTAATTAAGTTAATCCCACTAACCTCTCCATCCATCTAGATGCTTATGGGTTCCTCTTCCTAGTAGTTCACTGCTCGGACTCAGCCAGCCCATCATCTCACAAGCAGCCAAGTATTCCATTCTTCGCACAGTTCCACAAGCAGCAGCCTGGATGAAGCAGGGTGAACAACATATCTACCACAACCTGCTCTTTACGTCGCAACAGCCAAATTGAATCAGTAACACACAATTACTTCTTCAAAAAGATGTATTCCACCAGTTGGAACTTGGAACTGGGGAACCGAGACAATTCTAGAACATGAACAACCATTAGTAAGAATCTAAAGATGGAGGCAACTCATCCACCCAAACAAGAATCCAAGCGGCAGACTGTCAAATAAGAACATGAGTGTAGTGTATCCTCTAGATGAACCTCTTTTGTACCTTTATCAGCTCTCATACATGCATGGTTCGGAAAAAATACTAATGGCCAAAATAGTACTACATTGCTAACAGTTTGCTACACAGTAATCGGCAAACATCTGCACATTTGCTAGTTAAGACTTAAGAGTGACATAATTCAGTTGCATATGCCACTTCTGATTTATCCAAGAACATGATTTCCAGCAAAAATCTTGGAGTAGGATAACATCATCACCTAACTACAGAGCACCGTTGGAACCAAATCTGAAGCTACTACTATAGCAGCTCCATGATACACCTAATGTGCATAGCAGAGATCAATTCAGTCACCAAGTAAAAAAATCAACAACACGTACTACTACCACTACCTGCAGATAGATAGGCATAGTCAACAGTGCAGATATAGAAACCAACAACATATCATCAGTCTAGGAGGAGGTGAACTTGGTGACGGCCCTGGTGCCCTCGGAGACGGCGTGCCTGGCGAGCTCACCGGAGAAGACCAGGCGGCAGCCATGGACGGGTGGATGGGAGAAACCTGAACGACGAGGGGAAAGAGGGGGAGACGAGGCGAGGGCTTACCATCGGGGAGAAGCCGGCGGAGGAGGTACGTCGGTGCCGATGAGTTGGTCGGTGGCGCGTTGAGGAGGAGTCAGGTGGCGGCACTGTGAGTGGGCGGCGGCGCGGTGTCGTTTCTCCCCAAATCTGCGCGTCCCCCCCTCGAGGGCTCTGAACCGCGTGGAAAGGAGGGTGTGGGAGGGGGTCAGAGGGGGTTGGGCCGCCGAAACCCCATGTACCAAATGGGCCTTCGAGGTTTCGCAGGGTTTCTGGTCCACGCGAGGAAATTCCCTTCAAAAACCCCTCAATTCTCTCCTACCAAACGAGGCCTCAAGGAAATCCAACGCAGTGCTCAAGAGGTAGCAAGAAGATTTCTGGCGCCATTGCCGGGGAGGTTTGCGCAAGTCAAGATTTGACTCCCGACAACGAGCCATTTCTAGCGCCGTTGCCGTGGAGTCTACGCAAAAGTCAACATACCAAGTACCCATCACAACCCTTATCTCCCGCATTACATTATTTTCCATTTGCCTTTCGTTTTCCTCTCCCCCATTTCACCCTTGCCGGTTTTTTCGCCCTTTCTCTCTATCCTCCCTCTCTTTCTCTATTTGCCTCTTTTTGCCTGCTTGCTTTTTGTTTGCTTGTGTGTTGGATTGCTTGCTTGTCACGATGGCTCAAGATAATACTAAATTGTGTGACTTTACCAATACCAACAACAATGATTTTATTAGCACTCCGATTGCTCCTGTTACTAATGCTAAATTTGATGAAAGTGGGACTGAAGAAATTAAAACCCTAGATGTTGCTAAACCCACTATTTTGGATTTCAAGGAATTTAATTATGAAAATTGCTCTTTAATTGATGGTATTTCCTTGTTGCAATCCGTGCTAAATTCTCCTCATGCTTATAGTCAAAATAAAGCGTTTACTAAACATATCGTTGATGCCTTGATGCAATCTTATGAAGAAAAATTTGAGTTGGAAGTTTCTATCCCTAGAAAAATTTATGATGAGTGGGAACCAACTATTAAAATTAATATTAAAGATCATGAGTTCTATGCCTTATGTGATTTGAGTGCTAGTGTTTCCACGATTCCAAAGACTTTGTGTGACTTGTTAGGTTTCCGTGATTTTGATGATTGCTCTTTAAACTTGCACCTTGCGGATTCCACTATGAAGAAACCAATGGGAAGAATCAATGATGTTCTTATTGTCGCAAATAGGAATTATGTTCCCGTAGATTTTATTATTCTTGACATAGATTGCAATCCTTCATGTCCTATTATTCTTGGTAGACCTTTCCTTAGAACGATTGGTGCAATTATTGATATGAAGGAAGGAAATATTAGCTTCCAATTTCCGTTAAGAAAAGGCATGGAACACTTTCCTAGAAAGAAAATTAAATTACCTTATGAATCTATTATGAGAGCCACTTACGGATTCCCTACCAAACATGGCAATACCTAGATCTATCCTTGCTTTTTATGTTGATAGCGCTTGTTGGGAGGCAACCCAATTTTATTTTTATTCCTTGCTTTTTGCTCCTGTTTAGTAATAAATAATTTACCTAGCCTCTGTTTTGGTTGTGTTTTTTGTGTTTAATTAGTGTTTGTGCCAAGTAGAACTGTTGGGAAGACTTGGGGAAAGTCTTGATATCTTGCTGTAAAAAACACAAACTTTAGCGCTCACAAGAACTGCTGCCATTTTTATTTGGAAAGCGCTATTTAGTTAATTCTTTTTGAAGATGATTAATAGATAAATTCCTCACGTCCAGAAATTTATTTTAGAATTTTTGGGGTTCCAGATCTTGCGCTAGGTACAGATTACTACAGACTGTTCTGTTTTTGACATATTCTGTTTTTCGTGTGTTGTTTGCTTATTTTGATGAATCTATGGCTAGTAAAATAGTTTATAAACCATAGAGAAGTTGGAATACAGTAGGTTTAACACCAATATAAATAAGAATGAGTTCATTAAAGTACCTTGAAGTGGTCTTTTGTTTTCTTTCGCTAACGGAGCTCACGAGATTTTCTACTTTAAGTTTTGTGTTGTGACGTTTTCAAGTTTGGGGTAAAGATTTGACGGATTATGGAACAAGGAGTGGCAAGAGCCTAAGCTTGGGTATGATCATGGGGGTGCCATGATAATCTAAGGACACCTAAAAGCCAAAGCTTGGGGATGCCCGGAAGGCATCCCCTCTTTCGTGTACTTCTATCGGTAACTTTACTTGGAGCTATATTTTTATTCACCACATGATATGTGTTTTGCTTGGAGCGTCTTGTATGATTTGAGTCCTTGATTTTTAGTTTACCACAATCGTCCTTGCTGTACACCTTTTGAGAGAGCCATACATGATTTGGAATTTGTTAGAATACTCTATGTGCTCCACTTATATCTTTTGAGTTATATAGTTTTGCTCTAGTACTTCACTTATATCTTTTAGGGCACGGTGGTGGATTTGTTTTATAGAAACTATTGATCTCTCATGCTTTGCTTAAATTATTTTGAGAGTCTTAAATAGCATGGTAATTTTCTTAAATAATCCTAATATGCTAGGTATTCAAGATTAGCAAAAAAATTCTGATGAGTGTTTTGAATACTAAGAGAAGTTTGATGCTTGATGATTGTTTTGAGATATGGAGGTAATAATATCAAAGTCGTGCTAGTTGAGTATTTGTGAATTTGATAAATGCTTGTGTTGAAGTTTGCAAGTCCCGTAGCATGCACGTATGGTAAACGTTATGTAACAAATTTGAAACATGAGGTGTTCTTTGATTGTCCTCCTTATGAGTGGCGGTCGGGGACGAGCGATGGTCTTTTCCTACCAATCTATCCCCCTAGGAGCATGCGCGTAGTGCTTGGTTTTTAATGACTTGTAGATTTTTGCAATAAGTATGTGATTTCTTTATGACTAATGTTGAGTCCATGGATTATACGCACTCTCACCCTTCCATCATTGCTAGCCTCTTCGGTACCGTGCATTGACCTTTCTCACATTGAGAGTTGGTGCAAACTTCGACGGTGCATCCAAACCCCGTGATATGATACGCTCTTTCACACATAAACCTCCTTATATCTTCCTCAAAACAGCCACCATACCTACCTATTATGGCATTTCCATAGCCATTCCGAGATATATTGCCATGCAACTTTCCACCGTTCCGTTTATCACGACACATTCATCATTGTCATATTTCTTAGCATGATCATGTAGTCGACATAGTATTTGTGGCAAAGCCACCGTTCGATACATGTCACTCTTGGTTCATTGCATATCCCGGTACACCGCCGGAGGCATTCATATAGAGTCATCTTTTGTTCTAGCATTGAGTTATAATCATTGAGTTGTAAATAAATAGAAGTGTGATGATCATCATTTTCTAGAGCATTGTCCCAAGTGAGGAATAAAAAAACAGAGAGGAAGGCCATAAAAAAGAAGAGAAGGCCCCAAAAAAAGAGAGAAAAAGAGAGAAAGGGGCAATGTTACTATCCTTTGCCACACTTGTGCTTCAAAGTAGCACCATTATCTTCATGATAACTACTCTTTTGTTTTGTCACTTTCATATACTAGTGGGAATTTTTCATTATAGAACTTTGCTTGTATATTCCAACAATGGGCCTCCTCAAGTGCCCTAGGTCTCCGTGAGCAAGCAAGTTGGATGCACACCCACTTAGTTTCTTTTGTTGAGCTTTCATACATTTATAGCTCTAGTGCATCCGTTGCATGGCAATCCCTACTCCTTGCATTAACATCAATCGATGGGCATATCCATAGCCCATTGATTATCCTCGTTGATGTGAGACTTTCTCCTTTTTGTCTTCTGGACATAACCCCCATCATCATATTCTAATCCCCCCATAGTGCTATGTCCATGGCTCGCGCTCATATATTGCGTGAAAGTTTATAGGTTTGAGATTACTAAAGTATGAAACAATTGCTTCACTACAAGAAATCTGTTAATACGTGACGGATCATGTCCGTCATGGATCAGTGGAAAATTGTCATCGATACCCATCCTTGACGGATTTCAAATCTGTCATGTATATCGCGTCATAATTTCATATCCTACCTTGCATGACGATTCTTGGCCGTCATGGATCTACCCCAGGCCCGCCCAAGCCCAAAGCTTTGTGACAGAGTAATCCTTCATGGACTAATGCCACATAGGATTTTCAGTTGACCAATTCAAATGACGTGGCTGCCTACGTGGATACTACTTTCCGTCATAAAAAGCGTCATGGATTTAGGCACAATTTGAAGGACAATTTAAAACTGGATGAGCCCATTTCTTTTGGCCCAAATTTGTCCCAGTACATTTTTGGTGCGTTACACAAATCCTGATGGCAATTTTGGCCCAACAACAAGTATTTGCAAAGTGTCAAATATTACACGATTTTATTTATCAAGCATGCATCCATCTACATGTATCCACAACATTGCAGTTTACAAAATCCTCTATGAAATTATAACTTACAACATATAGATTGATAAAATATATGCCACAACAGGATTAGAAACTAGTACAATCCATTTTACATCAACAAAACATATAAACTATTGAGGCTGTTATTCAGGCTCTTCCGGTCCGCGCTCTTGATGGCAACTATCATGTCGTGGCTGATTGTGATGGGCAACACCAAGTAGCCTGATCTTACCTAAATTTTTTACAAGAATATTAGATATTTGTGGAAATGATTAGATAGTAGAAATAAGAGAATTGCAAAAAATATAAAAATGAATTACATGTTGTCCAAAATTTTTATATCTAATAGTGCTTACAAATGGGAATAATATTGTAACTACTATAAAACAAGAGTAAACATGAGGTTGCTTAAAATTAATCCAAAGAAAAGTGTGTCAAATGAGAAAGTGATAAAACACACATCACAGAACTCCAAGTACCATAGCAGCAGTAGTTGATATAGACCTGCCAACAAAATGGCATCACTTACAAACAATAACCCCGTCGTGATGTGTAAACTTGTTGACACATGAACATTTGAAGTTTACGGCAGCCGAGTAGACGAGCAGCGGCATGAAACCCAATGTTTATGCTGCAGATGGGAAAATGCAGCTTGAAATGATTATGCGTCGTTTATATTCATTCATGATAGATAGAAAATATTTTCTATCATAAACCTATTGATTTAATTATCTATGTTACTTCTGTGCATAACGATTCTACATGCTGCCCACTTGACCAGCATAGTACCATTATTGATAACAGGAAACAATAAATATAATGAAATGAACATGTATATATTTATATAAAGTGAAAACAGTAGGAATAGGGCTGGCGCATGTGTAGCAAACCTCATCGGCTTTCGCGAGAACTACAAAAGTAGTTTATACATGGCTTAAAAAATTACTTCATGGCTATTATGGTACAAGCCGAATCAGAACACATGAAGAGCGGGTGATGGCCACTCTAGTAGTTTATCGGAGTAGTGCAAGGTTTGTCAAGGTACAAGCCAAAGTCTGAAGTTCTTATTTTTTTCAATTGTTCATATTGTACAGATTGCATGGTAGATATGCTCAATCTAAGGGAACCAAAAAGGTATCACCATTAGAAAAAGCACTGCTTAACTAAAAAAATCCTAGCACATATCCTCCAATAATTTCACATTTAACATCTTCTATGCAAATCAAAAGCATGTCTATTTTTCTTGTGATCTTAATTAGTGTATGCAAGCCTGAACTACTACACGCATATACATAATAGCAAGAAGTCACCTTAGTTTATGTAAGCTAAAATACTTCATGCACACAACTAATTAACTAGGATGTGGGACCTTGGGGGACTTACATGTACACCATGCAGTAGCAACCACTAAGCTATTTTGATGGAATTGCCTAAGACCAGATTTTCTTTTTTTTGATGTGATCAAACAGCTCAGCAAACATGTGAAAGGGACACCTACAGTAGGAAGGTTTCAACATCTACACCTATCTGCAACAAGTTGTGTATCAAGAAATCAAAGAAAGAGAGTCCAGTCATAGTGAGATCCACGACATAAGCAAAAAGATATATTGGATTGTTTTTATATCAAAACAAGGTCTAGAAATGTGCAAAGATATTCAATGGTGGACGTTGTGAAGAGACCGTACTTATTTTTTCTACATTTACGAAATGAATAATCTGATCTTGTTAGTTAGTTGTCAAGCATATCTAACCATCAACGTTGTGCTATATTTATGCCAGCTAATGGACTGTAACTTCAACCAATTTTTTCAACATAACCCATGTGTTCTTCGCTCTATACGCTATCCTTAGTCCCTTTCACTTTCAGAAATATTAGAGTAAGTGAGAACGGATACACAGTTGTTTGCCAACATTCGGTTCGTTCACAGCCATGTTGGTAAGGCAACAAAAACAAAGATGTATTTTTATGCCCACAGTATTACCCAAGTTTCGGCCATGAGGTGAAGGTTCCTCCCTGACAACCAGCTAAGACCTTGTACAACTTGCTACAACTGGATCAGAGAAGCACACTATCTCATTTTAAAGAAGTGATAGAATAGATTATCTTTGATTACCCAGACGTGCAGACCTGAGCAGTGGGTGTGGGCGCCTGACCAACACTTCAGTCCGTGCGTGTTAGCCCACGGTCGGGGGTAGCAGAACACAGAATTGGTTCCACACTGCCATCAGGGAGGAGGACACGGAGGGCAGAGGTTGGAAACACCGCCGGGATCCAGCCTGTGCAAGTGAGATGTCTGCCAATCAATCAAAGGACCTTGTTATATACACACACGAAAAAATTGATTTGATCTTGTTTCAGTGGTTCGTCATGTCATGTTCAGATTCAGAATAAGCAAACACAGTAGAACCCAGCACAGAAAGAAACTAAACTTGCTTGTGGAAATATCTCCTCAAGTAAAAGTGTTAATCATCAAGATTTTTTTTTAAATGAAGCACATATGTACATTGAGAACGTAAGAGCAAATCAGATGGCAAGAAATAAAAACGACAAGTGCAGCTCTAGCATAGATATGGCGCTCTCAGTGCATTGAAATGTTATTCAGATGTTTCTAAATACCATTTTCTTTCTTCTCCAGTGTGCAGATCATTTCTTTCAGGGGCGTTCAACATTTCTCCAAAACGACGAACTAACCTAGACTGAAATGCTTGCCTCCTTAGTTTCAGATCGACCCACTCAACCTTATTCTATTCTATTTTAGCTCTAGCCTTACGTAGGCTCAGACCAAAATGAACTAAGATACTGATTCGTGGAAATTATCTTGGGGTTATGGAAGATAAAATACGAACTGACCAAGAAGCTATGAGATTAGTCCAAAGAAAACGGGAAAAACAAGAACATGTGGATCTAGAGATAAAGTGTAGGGGGCGGGCCGGAGATCAGACCTCATGGATGGTGATGGAGACGGCTGTGCCGCGGTCGCTGCTTCCTCCAGCAAGCCGCCGCTGTAGACCACCAACCGCACGGCCGCTCCGCCCCAACAAGCCGATGTCAAGTTTGACCTCCATGCCGGATCTGCGCAAAAGGCCGCGAAGATAAAAGATACATCTGTATTGAACTGGATTTGGTTCAATTCTTCACTGCAAAAGGTAGTAGCAGAGCTAGTACATCCTTACCAACAGAGGGAGGAAGATTCATGGGAGCCGATCCAGATCCAGTAGAGAGATGGACGGGGATTTCCGTCGCTTCTAGGCGTGCTCCGGTTGGTTCCGGCAGGGGAGAAGGAGCAGGATGGCGGCGGTGCAACGGAGATGGAGGAGACGGTGACGCGGCGTGGGGAGGGCAGGAAGTCGGGAAGTATAGAGGGCTAAGACGATGGGGCGGCGGCGGAGAAGGGGAAAGAGTGGGGTGGAGAGTGTCTTTGGGGCTAGGTTTTTACACCGGGAATGGTTTAGGGCTTCGGGCGGGCTTAGGTGGGCTTGCGGGGCTGTATTAGTTTGTACATGACGGTTTCTGAATTTGCCACTGGAAATCCATCATGTATTAACAGGTTTCTTGTAGTGCTTGGCTTGTCATCAGGGTTGTGCATGATGAGGGCATTCTTGTGTGACGAAAATGGAGCATGACTAAACTATATGATTTTGTAGGGATGAACTTTCTTTGGCCATGTTATTTTGAGAAGACATAATTGCTTAGTTAGTATGCTTGAAGTATTATTATTTTTATGTCAATATTAACTTGTATCTTGAATCTTTCGGATCTAAATATTCATACCACAATTAAGAAGAATTACATTAAAATTATGCCAAGCAGCACTCCGCATCAAAAATTCTGTTTTTATCATTTGCCTACTCAAGGACGAGCAGGAATTAAGCTTGGGGATGCTTGATACGTCTCCAACGTATCTATAATTTTTGATTGCTCCATGCTATATTATCTACTGTTTTGGACATTATTGGGCTTTATTATCCACTTTTATATTATTTTTGGGACTAACCTATTAAGCGGAGGCCCAACCCAGAATTGCTGTTTTTTTGGCCTATTTTAGGGTTTCGAAGAAAAGGAATATCAAACGGAGTCCAAGCGGAATGAAACCTTCGGGAACGTGATTTTCTCATCGAACATGATCCAGGAGACTTGGACCCTACGTCAAGAAATAAAGGAGGAGGCCACGAGGTAGGGGGGCGTGTCTACCCCCCCCCCCCAGGCGCGCCCTCCACCCTCGTGGGCCCCTTGTTGCTCCACCGACGTACTCCTTCCTCCTATATATACCTACGTACCCCAAACGACTAGATACGGAGCCAAAACCCTAATTCCACCGCCATAACTTTCTGTATCCACAAGATCCCATCTTGGGGCCTGTTCCGGAGCTCCCCCGGAGGGGGCATCCATCATGGAGGGCTTCTACATCAACACCATAGCCCCTCCGATGAAGTGTGAGTAGTTTACCTCAGACCTTCGGGTCCATAGTTATTAGCTAGATGGCTTCTTCTCTCTTTTGGGATCTCAATACAATGTTCTCCCCCTCTCTTGTGGAGATCTATTCGATGTAATCTTCTTTTTTCGGTGTGTTTGTTGAGACTGATGAATTGTGGGTTTATGATCAAGAGTATCTATGAACAATATTTGAATCTTCTCTGAATTCTTTTATGTATGATTGGTTATCTTTGCAAGTCTCTCCGATTTATTAGTTTCGTTTGGCCTACTAGATTGATCTTTCTTGCAATGGGAGAAGTGCTTAGCTTTGGGTTCAATCTTGCGGTGTCCTTTCCCAGTGACAGTAGGGGCAGCAAGGCACGTACTATATTGTTGCCATCGAGGATAACAAGATGTTTTTAATCATATTGCATGAATTTATCCCTCTACATCATGTCATCTTGCCTAAGGCGTTACTCTGTTTTCATGAACTTAATACTCTAGATGCATGCTGGATAGCGGTCGATGAGTGGAGTAATAGTAGTAGATGCAGACAGGAGTCGGTCTACTTGTCTCGGATGTGATGCCTATATACATTATCATACCTAGATATTCTCATAACTATGCTCAATTCTGTCAATTGCTCAATAGTAATTCGTTCACCCACCGTAAAATACTTATGCTCTTGAGAGAAGCCACTAGTGAAACCTATGGCCCCCGGGTCTATCTTCATCATATTAGTCTTCCAATACTTAGTTATTTCCTTTGCTTTTTTACTTTGCTTTTATTTTACTTTGCATCCTTATCACAAAAACACCAAAAAAATTATCCTATCATATCTATCAGATCTCACTCTCGTAAGTGACCGTGAAGGGATTGACAACCCCTTATCGCATTGGTTGCGAGGAGTTATTTGATTTGTGCAGGTATGAGGGACTCGCGCGTAGCCTCCTACTAGATTGATACCTTGGTTCTCAAAAACTAAGGGAAATACTTACGCTACTTTGCTGCATCATCCATTCCTCTTCAAGGAAATCCAATGCAGTGCTCAAGAGGTAGCAGTCTCCGATGGTGTTTGTTGAGTTGGCATGGATCAAGATTAGGATTTGTCACTCTGATTGTCGAAGAGGTATCTCTAGGCCCTCTCTGTAATGTACATCACTATAAGCCTTGCAAGAAATGTAGCTAATGAGTTAGTTACAGGATATAGCATTATGGAACGAGTAAAGAGACTTGCCGGTCGATATTGAACTAGGTATTGAGATACCGACGATCGAATCTCAGACAAGTAACATACTGATGACAAAGGGAACAACGTATATTGTTATGCGGTTTGACCGATATATAAATCTTCGTAGAATATGTAGGAACCAATATGGGCATCCAGGTTCCGCTATTGGTTATTGACCGAAGACATGTCTCGGTCATGTCTACATAGTTCTCGAACCCGTAGGGTCCGCACGCTTAACATTCGGTGACAATCGATATTACGAGTTTATGTGTTTTGATGTGCCGAAGGTAGTTCAGAGTTCCGGATTTGATCATGGACATGACGAGGAGTCTCGAAATGGTCAAGACGTAAAGATCAATATATTGGAAGCCTATGTTTGGACATCGGAATGGTTCCGGGTGAAATCGGGAGTATACCGGAGCACCGAGAGGTTACTAGAACCCCCCGGGAGGTATATGTGCCTTATTGGGCCTTAGTGGAAGAGAGGGAAAAGAATCAATAGAGGGGCGCCCCCCAAGCCCAATCCGAATTGGTAATGGGGCCGGCCCCCCTTTCCTTCCTTCTTCCTCCTCCTTCCTTCTCTCCTAGAACCAACATGGGGAAGGGGGCAATCCTACTCCCGGTGGGAGTAGGACTCCTTGGGGCGCACTTAGAGAGGCCGGCCCCCTCCCCCTCCTCCACTCCTTTATATACGGGGAGGGGGGCACCCCATGGACACACAAGTTGATCATTGATCTTTAGCCATGTGTCGTGCCCCCCTCAACCATAATCCACCTCGATAATATCGTAGCGGTGCTTAGGCGAAGCCCTGTTCCGGTAGCAACATCATCACCGTCATCACGCCGTCGTGATGACGAAGCTCTTCCTCGGGCTCTACTGGATCGTGAGTTCGTGGGACGTCACCGAGCCGAACGTGTGCATATCGCGGAGGTGCCGTATCTTCGGTACTAGATCGGTCGATCGTGAAGACATACGACTACATCAACCGCGTTGTCATAACACTTCTGCTTACGGTCTACGAGGGTACGTAGACGATACTCTCCCCTCTTATTGCTATGTATCACCATGATCTTGCGTGTGCGTAGGAATTTTTTTGAATTACTGCGTTCCCCAACATTAGGTCGTCGGCATATATCGATCTATGCCTACGGTGGCCATAGGCATAGTTAGGCCGTCGGCATAGATGTAGACCTGGTGGCCCAGGGACAAACGGTGGGCTAACGCCTTCAAATTATGCCGACGACCCTAAAGGCAGCCGTCGGCATAGATATTATCTATATTTTTTTACTAGGAGTTGCCACGTGGCAGAGCTATGCTGACAGCAAAGTCGTAGGCATAGTTTTCCATCTATGCCTACGTCAAGGCCGTATGCATAGATATTATTATTTTTATTTTAAATTATTTTTATTTTTTAAGTTAAAATTTGTTTAACTTAAATCTAAACTTAAAGATACACAAATTTTACATCGATTTAGGATAGAATTTTCCATAGATTATGAATATCCAGTTTATTTTTGTTTTTGAGTATGTTATGTGGCCTCCTGTACTTTTGCATATAGGTCCTTATGCTTTGCAAAAATCATAAGTAATCGATACTTGGATCGATTTTGACAAAATTTATATGGGTTTTACCAGAATCTTGAAAGGATTTTGTGCTGTACTATGTTTCAAATTTGAACAAACTTAAATCATGCTTGCTTCAGATTTACAGAAAACACCCTCTTGTTTTGACTTTTTGTATATTTGTCATTCCTTGCACAAACGAGACAAATTTTATATCTGCATCCATCAGATTGTTTCAAGGATTGGATTATGGTGGCGGGTACAAACAGTCGGCAACTGGCTCAATAGTGTGAAACTCCATGGACACCGATGCCGCTGTCACTTGGAGGGAGGAAACGGCCATGGACACCAGACCTTGTTCTCAAGTGTTCCAATGGGCCGGCCTATCACAACCAGGTGAAAACGTCCATTGGTCAAAACTCATCCGACGAAAGTCAAAAGCGTAGATTTCCGGGTCAACTTATCCAGTGTTAGGCTGGCCGGGGGCCTTCGAGGGGGGGGGGGGGGTTAGCAATGCCACCAGGGCAACGCGCCAAGTCCTCATACATGTCGAAAGGTGTGGTTTCATGTCTAAAGAGGCAATACCCGGCTCTGGTGTGAGGTTAACCCTCATGAACGGCGATGAAACTGAAGTAAACCTTCTGCGGTTTTGGCGTTGCATGAATATTCCTGAACACTTGGAGCGTAATCAATTCATGAGATTTTTACACAGTGCAGACACATATGATATAATATGCGTGGCAATTTCTTATATTTTTGTAAGATGCAGGAGTATGTGAAAAAAAAACCCAGCACAGATTGTTCTTCCCGTGTCTACGAGTGTGGTCGGGGGCCTTTGGGGACTAGCTATGCCACCAAATCTTGCACCAGGTCATCTTACATGTCTGGAAGTGTGCTGTTAGGAGCAAACAAACGACATGTGGCTCCAGAGTGTGAACCCCTTCACGGAAGGCGCTGCCGCCCGCACTTGGAGGGGGGAAATGGCCGCATCGGGTCGACACGAGGGGTGTCCACTGGTGGGTTGGGCCCAGACCTTGTTCTGAAATGTTCCTATGGGCCGACCTGTCACAACCAGGTGGAAAAGTACGTTGGTCAAAGGTCGTCCGGTGAACGTCAAAGGTCTAGATCTTCGGGTCAACCGGGCTAGGATTAGGCCGGTCGGGGTCCTTGGGGGTAGCAATGGTACCCAAACTTGCATTGTGTCTAAATATATGTATACAAGTGCGATGGAGGGTTGAAATAGCCAACGGAGCAACATGCAGCGCTCTTCCTTCATAAAATCGGGCACGTTCTCTCTATAGATAGATACTACCTCGGAAATGGTACAGTTTACAAGAGGCCTTCGGTTAGGATTCTGCGAAATGCGCTCAAACTTTTACCACAACCTACAGGGGCCACATGATGCCACCGTGCTAGGTCTTGAGAATTTCCAGCATCGTATGATTTTCCGTGGATTTTAACGGCTAGATCCGGCATGTCGCTGAGGCACATTCACCCTTTGATGGTGGGGCCTGCCCCTCCTTTGGTTGCACTAGGCCTACACATACCGCAAAGACATCATATATGATTTGACAAAACACTTCTGGACATCATTTTAGGTGGTCGCCATGTAGATTTGTAACTTCCCGCATTGAAACCCTACGGATGCAATAAATGTCTCAAATATTGGAGGCGGCCCCGAAAAATTCCATGTCCTGCCACCTGTCATGCGATGGCCCCCTTTGAGATCACGAGAAGTTTCGAGGTCAACAGAGAAATGGGCAACACACCTCCTAGAGAAATGGTCCACACACTTCCTACACAAACCGGACAAGTTCTCTCTTGATAGCCATATACTACCTCGGAGATCGTGTAGTTTACAAGCGGCCTCCGGCCAGGCTTCTACGAAACATGCTCAAACTTTTACCACACCCTACTGTGGCTAGCTCGGCCTGGTCGGGAAGCATGGGAAGGAGCGAGCTGTTTAGAACGATGCCCTTCTCCAAAATTGTTAAGTGTTTATTACTCGGAATAAGAGGAGAAAATACAATTGCAATAGCTTAAATCTCATTGGTGGAACCAATTGTGGCATGGATTGATGACATGGCTCACATCTATCCATCCATCTCTCCACATCCCGAATTTTTTATTAATAGTAAATAATAATCCATTGATTCTGAAACTAGTCAATGGTGGGTGGAAATTTTAAAAATGGGAAGGACGCAATGAACAATGGCGTCCAGGGCTGGATGCTATCGAGGACTGCGTCCAGGTGTGGACGCTATCACAAACAGCGTCCAGTTATGTTATTCACTCAACCATCAGATTGGACTAAACCTGGTCGTTTCCTACTGACAGATAGAACCTCCCTGAAATTAAATTATCCTAGTTTATGAGAAGCCAAATTTTTAGTCGTGACTCGTGAGTCTACATTACATCAATTTAAAATTAAGATATTCACTTCCTGCACGTTCATTTTTGTAGGTGAATATAAGAACATGGTAATCATTCTGGTTTAGGTGGATGGTGAAGTGCAACATGGTCCATAGGTGTGGACTATAGTGTTCCTCCCAAATTAACATTTCCTCCAAGAAAACCACTTTTGAAGACATCAAGAGTGAGACATGTCGAGGAATTGGAACTGATAATGCCAGTGCTCAAAACAACCTAAATATCCAAGCTCGCTTTGATAATGGGGCTCCTAGACCAAATTATATTCAATTAATTCCAGTATATGAGGAAACAGGATGGAACATGTTTTAGAAGACCAAATCCCAGACAACATGACAAGTGACAGAGTTAGATGTTTATTTCACGCGAGATCGAGACATGTTGAGCCAAGTCAGCGGTGGAAGGAACACACAAACAATTGAAAGGGAATCACAAAGGTATGAAAGTGCAATGATTTCATCATTGCATCAAACATCCGTCGGTGAATTTTTAAATTCTAGTATAAGTAGGTGAAAACTATTTGTCTCAGTCCGCCGACGCTCCACCAATGCTGATATCAAATATTGATAGACATTGATTTTCCTCGTCTTAGCAATCCGATACAAACCAAGGTTCTCTAAAGCTAAGCTACATAGAGGATCAAATGGCATGCCAACACGATACCACAATTAGTCTTTAGTTAACCACTAAGCCTAACGGAGAACATGCAAATTTAAACGATACTCACATTTTTCCAAGCTAGGATATTTTGTGTTGGCTGTGAGGCATCCATAACAAATCATTGAAATGCCCCTTTGTATCCATTGGAAGACCCTATTACAGCATAAACAGAACGAGTAAGATGTTGAAATGAAATATCAAAGCAATCATTTGAATTCTTCACAATACAACACTAATAAATAAAGCTCAAACAATTCAATGTTTTCATCTACGCAGTTAGTGAAATCAGTAAAGCTACATCAAGATAGCATCTCAATCAATTATGCTCACTGCTTCAGTACTAGGTTATTTCATAATAGTTCTAAAATTTATATTATTTAGGTTCAATGCACAATACCAATCTATTAACCGGAATAAGAGACAAATAGTAAATCGTTAATCAGATGTAATTTGAAAGCATCTACCGTTTAATTGGGGACTAGCAGAATGTGTACCTATTATGAGGACAAATGACAGTGTCGTATTGCATCATGCGACGTTTCCACACTACTACCAATGGTTGAGACGATGTACATACAAGCAGTGGAGTGACATGGACGACCACCTCTGCAGCAGCGTCATCCTCTGCCCACCATTTTGCTGTGAGGAGGTTCGCGACAGCCGTGGGGAGGTCGGCGACGGAGATGAGCCGGAGGTCGGGGCGACGAGGCGGAGGCCGAGCCAGTCCGTAGGAAGGTGGGCGGCAGAGAGAGCCGGAGGCCAGGCTGGCGGGGGAGGCGGGGAGATGAAGGTTGGCGACAGGGATGAGGCAGCGGCCGCCAGCATGCTATCTGGGTCTAGGAGTCGGGGTCAGGCCCAACCAAATGGTGGATGCTAGCAACAACAGCGTCCAGATTGGGACGTTCTTTGCATCTGCGTCCAGGCTGGGACGCTGTTATCTACTGCGTCCTTACTATTTTTCAATTTTCTATTTACCCTTTATTGCTTTCGTAATTATTGAATTATTAATTATTATTAATAAAATTTCGGCTCCACATCACATGCCACATCCATCCATCTAAAGAAAAGGAGGCAAAAAAGAACAACGAAAAACAAGACAAAAACCCACCGCACGCCTCTCCCTCTCCCTCTCTCGCTCGTCTCTCCCTGCTCCCTCCCCCCACCCACGAAACCCTCGGCGCTGCTGCTTACGCCGCTCGATTCCGGCGTGTTCGGGTGGCCCTTGCCGGCGCACAGCACAGATCCGTGCTCCCCTGCCTCCGCTCTTCCCTTCCCTCCAGCCAGATCCGCCTCTCGTGGCCCCGAGAGCTCACCCACGACCCCTTCCCATGGCTAGGGTTTCGAGGGTGGCGTCCCCTCCAACTCTGTCGTGTCGCTGGCGACTGCGCTCCGCCCTCTCCGACGCCCACCGCAAGTCCCACGGGTGGCTCCGCCTCGTGGTCAGTGCTCCTGGACCCTGTGGCTGCAGGGCGGACGCACGCGGCGGTTAAACTCCGGCGAGACGGCGGCCCTGTCCACGGCGTGACGGCGGTGCACTGCATCGGCTAAAGCACCCCCATGGTAAGCCCCTCTGCACTCCTCTCTGTTCCCCCCTTTTCCTTGTATAATGATGCTTCACATTGCTTGATATGAATGTGATTTTGGTCAATCTTCACTTCCGCCTAGCTAGCTAAAAGAAGCAACCAAGCTAGTAGCTTAATTGATATACAGGAAACTAGCTAGATGTGCGCCTCTAACAATGTGTTCATCAGGCCGCTCTCAGGCATCGTTTGAGTGTGCCAATTAGTTCGGCCAGCCTCTATGATTTATTCTGATAGTTGCTAGAGTGCTTCTATTTGTGAAAAATTCGACGCAACAAAAAAATGTTAATCAGTCCGCTCTCTCAAAGTCAAGTTTGGGCTGCTGCATATGAATGGATTTTTTTCCCAGTTTGGGAGCTAGGTACTGGTGGAGTTGGTGTATCCATAGATAGTATACACTTGCGCATTTTTTTGAGTTCTTCTGTTGTGAATGAAAACAACCATCATGGATCTCCTCTGTTTTCAAGCAGCTTGCTTCTCCATGTATGTCTTATGCAGCATATTCATCTTGCTCCTCTTTTATTCAGTAGCCATGGAAGTTGATGAAATTTAAGTGTCGTGTTGTTCTATAGATGAAGGGAGGGAGGGACGTCCATGGATTGGACTGCAAGGATTGGATGCAAACCAATGCACATGAGGAGGACAGATGCAAGCCATGCCATGATCTGAAGGTCCCTGCCGTGAACCCCTTCCCCTTCACGTGTATACTCATGCTCAACATATGATTTTTTTTAATCTTCAATTCAGCCTAGCTAGCTGTTGTAGTACTTGCTTATCTCCTTCCAAATGTTGCGCCAGTCCATTGAGTTTCTTATTGCTCCAGGTAGTACTGATATTTTTCTGCTCTGCGATTTGACGTGCATGGCTCCAGGCTCCCAGTCTACCACTTTTATTGCTGTGATGTCGAGCTCTACTTTCTTTATTGTCACGAATTGCAAAATTAGTAGGAAGTAAACTTTTGTTAACTTGTTGGCTATACCATTGGAACTACTGTTATATTTGATTTGTCGCTCAACTAGTTCTGCAATGATTGGATCGAATGATGGCATGACCCTACTGTTATCATTGCAATGATCTTGGTCTTATAGATGTTATTGTTCTTGTCATATAGCACATGCTACTTTCTTTATTAGTTGGCTGCTGGTTCTATTTGTTCATATGTATAAGTGCTAATGTTTCTTTATTATCTTATAAAGGATATAGTCCTTCATTTGTATATAGCTGTAACTCTCTTATTGATCAACATATACTGATTCATCTCTTTACTGCAATTACTCTGTAGTTCATGATTTGCTCCCGTAGTGGTATAAAATTATAGTTTCTCTTTCAAGCTGGTATTGTGTTTGATATATACTAGTGTTTATCTAAATACCATGTATTGGTATTTCTTGTATGGTTTAGTACATCATCTTTGTATATTGTATAGGACATAGTCCTGATGGTTGCATGTAGTGATAATTCTTTCTTTGCATTAGCTATTTCATATGTTTCAGATGATTTAGATGCATGCTTATACTCCTATCTATACCAGGTGCATGTGTTGTGCTCAGAAGCGGAGGACGAAAGAAAATTAAGGTGTGGCAAAGTTTTAAGGAAAGAATTTTTTGATGCAAAACTAGAAGAGTCAATATATACACGCTACTCCTATTTTTATGTGATTCTCAGATCAACATAAAATTTTCACTAAAATAACTACAATTCCACAATACGAGCTGTTAAAATTCAGAGAAACATACCTATGCCTCTGCCAGTTTCCATTGGCTTTACTGGCCCCTTGCCTTTCCTCTCCATCTTCTTCTTGGGACAACGCAACTCTACACTGCGCCCTGCTGGCTGTGAACGAGGGCTCGGTGCTGCCGTCCGCTTAGGCCACTCCCTCACCCGCCACTCCCAGCGCCCAGCGCCCCAGCTGTCCTCGACCGCCCCGTCGTGCTCCGGTGACCGGTCTGCGTCGTGTTGGCTTGTTGCCGCCGCGCTGTAGGTTTGGAATTGGGTGTGACCGAGTGGGGCATGTGCGTCGTGTGTCTGTGTGTGTGCGTTTTTTTTCGAGGCAAACCTGTGCGTGTGCCTCGTGGTGGTCTCCTGGTGTGTGTTGAGCGCTCGCTGGTTCGTGGCCCAACTGCCTCTCAGGCCCATTTTCTCTGTTTAGTGAACGGGATTCTTTCTCCTTTCTCTATGTTAGCGATTTTCGACTAGAGCAAGCGTAGCCAGCAGTCGAGAGCAGTATAGGCATATGTATAAAAAATATTTTGCACCCAATTAAGGTGTGGCGGCCGCCACCCCTTGCCCACCGGAGTCCTCCGCTAGTGTTGTGCTTGTGTACCTATATACAAAATAGTAACCATGTGTAAGTCGGTGTATGTGTTCTTCTTACAGCAGATGTTTAGTAAATGTGCTATCAATGGCCTATTTCTTCTTGCAGGTTATGGACTATATCTTTCCTTGCCAATTCCCTCTCTTAAATCTGATTTGAACATATGCTACACTGGTCTCTTCACTTTCTTTCATTCTTTCCTACTCTCACTGATAAGAACAGGCGCTCCTTAATCTTGCCATGCCAATGATGGTGTCCTGAGGCTCTCATCGTTACTTAACAACAGATGCTGCACTACTTGATCCAATGATGCAATAGTCCTAGCACTACTAGCTAGGCTGCCTGAGGACAATCCCTACTTCAAACCCTACCTCTGGGCTAGTTGATAAGTAGTGGGTTAGTTGGATTTCATCTGAAAGCTAACCCAAGCTTAATTGAGGGATCCCCTAATCATGGAGTTAGTGCTAGTTTGAGTTGATCTTTGGGTTTGGCTTTGATCTATACATTGCTGGCTCTACTTCTGTCTTGGGTTATTGGCTCCATTTACACAGTGTTGGCTCTCTTCTACTGTTTCTTTGATCAACTTAATATGATTGGGTTTGACTAATGTTTCCAAACTCCTAAGTGCTAGGTCCTACAGAAAAGGCATTTTGCTAAGGGGAATGCTACATTTGAACCTTGATCAAGTTTTTCCTGTTTGTTGTTTCTTGTTTTGCAGGTTGATGATATGGAACAAAGAAGCAAAAGTTGAAGAACTAGATAGTTTGGTATAGGTTTAGTTTAGGACTTTTTCTTTCTTCTTTTATTTCTTTTCCCTCCAAGTGTAATTCCTGAATGCTTGTAATTGACATTTATATTAATAAAGTCTATTGTTTATTATTCAGACCAAATAATTATATTGTTCCATATATTGTGAATATAGTTTCTTTTATTCACTTTTTGCAATATCACTTGTGTTATTTATTCATCAATATAGGTTTGCATATATGCCTACAGCAAAGCCGTCGGCATAAATGTCATGTGGTAGCTCCTAGCCGAGGACTCAACCAGGAGCAACCATGAGCTGCCATGTGGCAGGACTATGCCGACGGCAAAGCCGTAGGCATAGTTTCGCCACGTGGCAGATCCTGGTTGGTTGGACATAGCGACGGCGCCATCAGCTACCGTCTCGTCCATTTTTTGCCGACAGTGAAAGTATGCCGACAGTGAAAGTATGCCGACGGCTGTACGGAAGCCGTCGGCATAGGTATCTATGCTGACGGCTTTAGTATGTCGACGGTCTGACAAGAGTACGCTGAAGCATTCTATGTCGATACGGGGGTATTCCGACGGCAGCCGTAGGCATAGGCCTATGCCGACGACATTGTGGCCTTGGGCCGTAGGCATAGCTGCTGATTCCGGCAGTGCACACACACACATTTTCTTTGAATAAAAAACATATAAATTTTCTACATCAGTTTCTCTCTCTCTCTCTCTCTCTCTCTCTCTTGCGGGAGAGTATCTCCTTTCTATATTTGAGGAGCTTTTATTTGCTATATATGCTGTATCAAGCCAATTCAATTCATTGGCGTTTAGCGTTCTCTCTCAAGAGATATGAGAGATTTTTAGAGATCAAATACATTCCACAGTATCTTATATGACTAATCTTTAGTTTTCTGAAGTGGAGCCCTTGGTCGTCATCATCATTATGCCTTCCTTTGTACCATCTTTCACAAATAAGGGAGGAAGAATTAACACATGATAACTAGTACAAAAGGTGTAGTTAATGATATGGATTATATGATATGAATGTCCTCATCTCCAACACCTCTAACAACCGTCCTGGCTAGTATGAGTGAGTAAAATCCTATAGAAGAAACAAAAGAAACTGAAGGAGGAAAATATAAACGGACAATCGATGGAGTGCAGAAGAGGAGGAGCACTGGAGGAGGAAGGAGGGAAATAATGCGGAAACCTCTCACTCAAACAGCGAGGACGTTACTTTTACTCTTTTTTCTTCCCTTGCTCGCTTCTCTTTTGAATGCAATGAGCGTGGGGTGCCAAGGCTTCTTCATTTTCACTTCTTCTTGATAATTCATGGAAAATGGCCTAACTTTTTATAAGGTGTTTTTAGAGTCCATGAGAGTGTCAAAAAACATATTATATTAAGTTACAAAGGGAGTATTCATTAGCCTTAGTTTGTTGTTCATTACTGGAAGTAGTAGAAGATAACGAGGATTATAAATACATTATTTTTGGGAATAGAAATTTGATCACCGGTGGTTTTTCCCATCTTTATTTCACTAGCTTCTATTTGCTACCATGTATCCCAATACATTGGGTCTTAGGGCGTGTTCGGGAGCTCTCTCGCTTCTGAAATCCTCGAATCCAGACTCGGATTCCAGCCGAACGGTTCCACTCATGGTTATTGGACCAAGAAGCTGGCTCGAACCTGCGTACAAATTTGACGGAGTCGCGGAGCTAGAAAAACCTGGCTCCAAGGAAATTGAGAAGTTGGATTCGTAAAGAATTACGGAAGAGTGCCACCGCCAAGTGATCGATTGACCGTTCCCTCGAGGCAACTCCACCAGACGCATAACTCCTCCTTCCCCTTCCCGCAACCCTAGCCGCCGCACGCAGCAGCCATGGCGGGCTGCACCTTCAGCGCCGGCGGCCGCCGCTCGTCCATGCTTTGAAGCCATCCCCGCCCTGCTCGCCCTCGTCCGCCGTCGCGGACCGTCTCCTCCGTCCTCGACCACCCATCCCCGCCCTCGTCTGCCTCCGTCACCGACCGGCTTCTCCGTCCCCGACAAGTCATCCCCGTCCTGCTCGCTGTCTTCCGCCGAAGAACCCGGCCGCTGTGTCGATTCTCTGCCTCCCCGACCACCTCTTCCGATTTTTTAAGGTGATGCCCTCTTTGCTGTCCGACCACCTCTCCCTGTACATGTTCATGCTCTGTTGCTATATGCTCTACTGCTATATGTTCAGAAAAGAGATGCAGAACATGCTTTGCTGCTATATGCTCTGCTTCTATATTCAGAAAGGAGATGTAGATGTTACAGTACATGCTCTGCTGCTATATGCTCTGGTGCCATATGTTCAGAAAAGAGATGTATATGTTCAGTATATTCTATGCTGCTATATGTTCAGTACATGCTCTGTTCCTATATGTTCAGAAAAGACATGAATATTGCTATTGCAGTATTGCTACAAGTTGATTGACGAGTGCATGTTCTGCTGCTATATATCTTGATTGCATTTTCCTGCTAGTACATAATGATAGCAACAGCACTTGTACATGTTTTTTTATAGTTAAGCACTCACATATTTTTTATAGTCAAGTTCAAAGCATGACTTCGAGCATGACTGCCGAGTGGGATGAAGAGAACACTAGGATCGTTACCAACTTGATGGTCACGCAAGTGCGGGCTGGAAATAGGCCAAACAAAATCTTGACCCCTAGTGCATTCGACGAAGTGGCATTGCAATTCAAAGTGAGAACCAGATTGGACTACACGAGCCACCAAATGAAAAACAAATGGGACAAGCTGAAAGCAGAATACACTTTATTCAAGAAGCTCAAGCTAAAGGAGACCGGAGGGGGATGGGACTTTGTTATCAACACTGTCAAACAAGATAAGGAGTGGTGGAAGAAAGCAAAAATTGTGAGTTGTCATGTTTATGGATTGCATTTATTTTTAATAAAGTCGTATAGCTTTTGTTATTGCTAATATTTGTTTGCAATGTATTGTAGGACCTTCCAGGTTGCGGCAAGTTCCAAAAGCGTGGACTACGCAATGAAGAAAACTTGAGCATTATGTTTGAGGACATCACCAGTGATGGCACAGATCATTGGAGTCCTTCAACAGGCATACTCCCCTCCTCTAGTGCAGCAATACCAGATACCATTGATATTGAAGCGATCAAAGATGTTGATTTGTTAGAAGATCCCCAAGTGCCACCTTCTCCTGCTATGCCACCTTCTCCTACTATGCCACCTTCTCCTTTCGTGTCATCAACGAACAAGAGGCTTAGAAAAACCATTGATGACAAGCACAAGAAACCTAGGACTGCACAGTGATGCAGGATGAGATTACACAGATTAAAAACATTGCTAAGGAGTCCCAAGAAACCGTTCGATCATTCATAAAGAATGAGGATGCCACTTCTGTTGCCACTACCATGAATGAAGTGCTTGCTTGTGATATTTTAGAGGGAAGTGATGAACACTACATTGCTACCGAGTTGTTCATCAAAAGAGAGCAAAGAGAGATGTTTCTACACATGGGTGCTGGCGCACGTAAAGATTGGCTTCATAGGAAGTTTGCGATGATGTATGGGAAATAGTTGGTTCCACTAGATGGTTTCTCATGTCTTTTGTTTATGTATGCACTATTGAACCATTTTATGTATGCACTATCTGGATGATATTTATGTAATGTTGAACCACCATTTTCTATTTGGATGAATTATTGGTAATTGCTTGTTCTGGGTACTTGCACTTTTAGGATGAATTATTGGTACTTGCATGCTAGTTGGTATCTAACAAATGCATGATTCTGGATGTGCAGATGTCATGTGATGATGATAGTGATGATGACAACCAATATGAATTGAAGAAAAAATTGATTTGTCTTCATTCTGAGCATATGTCGGTCATTTGTGAAGGAGCAACAAAAATAGTTGGAAAGTATTGCAGTAGTTGGATCATGAAGAATGAGCCTAGGAAATTTATCTTGACGGGATTTGGATGGTTGCAAGAGACTATTGGAACACCAGGGGAGACCTTTACAATTTTCAGAATGAAGACAAGAGTTTTCTTTCAACTTCATGACTTGTTGGTGAAGGACTATGGTCTCGGTTATTATCCATTTGTTAGCAGCTACGAGTCTCTTGCTATGTTCTTGTGGACCTTGGGGGGTTGTGAATCAAATAGAAGGACCCAAAATCGTTTCAAACGTTCACCTGACACTATCCATCGCAAGTTCCATGATGTACTGCATTGTGTGGTCAGGATGTCTTCTCACTACCTCAAGCCGAAAGACCCCAATTTTCACATTGTGCATCAAAGGATCCTTGGTGATAAACGAGCATATCCACACATGAAAGACTGCATTGGTGCAATAGATGGGACTCACATTAGAGCTTCGATTCTAGAAGACAAGCAAATCCGATATATTGGAAGGACAGGCGCAGTCACTCAGAATGTGATGGCAATATGTGACTTTGATATGCATTTCACTTATGCTTCAATTGGACAACCTGGTTCTATGCATGACACAAGTGTGCTATTTCATGCAAAGCATGCGGACAAGGCCACCTTCCCCCATCCTCCAAAGGGTGAGCATGTGGACTAGGGCCCCTTCCCCCGTGACTCAGAATGCTAGAATTCATTTCATGTATGCCAATTCTAACATTCATTCTTCTCTTTATTTTCCGTAGACAAGTACTACCTTGTGGATGTTGGCTATCCTAATAGAAAGGGATATCTCGCACCGTACAAAGGTGAAAGATATCATGTGCCTAACTTTCATAGAGGTGTTCCACCCAATACTCCTAAAGAGAAGTTCAATAGGCTCCACTCATCCAAACGCAATTGCATAGAGAGAGCCTTTGGAGTGTGGAAGATGAAATGGCAGATTCTTCTGAAGATGCCAAGCTACCCCATTGGAACACAAAGATGATTGTTGCCGCTACTATGACTTTCCACAACTATGTTCGCTTCCATGATGAAGAAGATATTCACTTTGTTCGATGTGACAGGGACCCGGACTATGTGCCAACAATTCCAGAACGATACAAGAGATTTGCTGTTCCTTCTCATGCATCAGATACATCAACTACAGCGGAAAATGGTGAAGACATGGATGTGTTTAGGCAAGAACTAGCTACAACCATTGCTGTAAGTTGGTGAGGCATTGTTGATACGTGTCCCTTTTGATTTGCAAACTTATGCAAAACTACGAGGTGAAGCGTTGATGTTAGAGACATTTATGTGCCCCTTTTGATTTGCAAACGTATGCAAAATGTGAGGCTTAAGTACTATGAAACATGTGTGCAACCTGATGCTCATGCCATGGTATGCATTGTTTCAAAATCTGCACATTCATTTTGTGTTTAAAATATGGATTTTCTCTCTCTGTACTTGCTCTCGGTTTAGCCTCTGTTACTAGGAAAATCGCTACAAGCAAAAAAAGTACTACTTTTTGTTACCTTGCTCTCTATGCATGCTGAAACTGCTTTTGTATATAGCGAAATTGGAACAATACAAAGAAAAGGGACAGTACACATCACCAACGAACAGGCCAACCATTCCTGTAGACAATGCAAATAAAAAAAATCATACACAGCAGCCCACTACTGCCCAGGCCTGGCCAACCAAAACGTGCTGAATACGCAGTTTCTGGCCTTTTGGCCTGGCCGATCGCTGGCTCCTAGGAGCTGCCGCACCGAACAGATCGCTAGCTCCAGGAGTTCACGTGGGAAGCTGGCTGGTGGAGTTGGGCGCTGAAGTTGAGGATTTTGTGGCTGTGGGCAACTACCGAACATGCCCTTAGTGTGCTCTCCTTAAGGATATGGTAGATTTTTAGGGACAACCCTCCAATGCATTGTAACTTATATGATTAATATAATACATGCTATTAAGATGAAGGATATGGCCGTCATCATCTATGTTTTTCTCTCCACAACCTTGCATACTTAGTTAATGCTTGATCGTAAGTAAATAGATAAAGAATATTTAATGATATGGATTATATGATATATCTTCCTTCTCATCAACTCATACAAATATGGAAGGACATAATTTGTAATCAGTGCATCATGATAAGTTAGAAAATGATAATGGTAATCTGTAATTTTCATTATACTATATGTCTTTCTATCCAACACCTAGTATAGATAAGCAAGGAATTAACGCATAATTAATACATGATGATAAGTTAGTAAATAAGAAATTTTCGAAAGACAAAAACAGAAAACGGGAAAACTAATTCCAGATGTCATGAATACCATGGAAAAAAAACATAAAATTTGAAGTCAACATAGCAGAAATTTCTAATAAAAAATTGGTGACTTTTTTTATAGAAATTTGATAGAAAATATTTATGTTTTTTCATTTCGTATACATAAATTCCTTGGTTTTCTTCACGTTCATCATTTTTAAATAAAAAGCAAGTTCTCTGCCGATATCATTATGGTAGGAGAAAGGTAAAAACACAGAGTTTATTTACTGGCTTTTATTTGCTACAGCATACCTGGCCCATCCCATTACACTGGCTCTTTGTGTGCTCTCCTAAGAGATGTGATAGATTTTTAGAGAAAACATCAATGCATTCATCTTATATGATTTATGTGTAATACTATAATTAAATTGGAGCATGTGGTCATTATCATGTACGTATTCCTCTCCAGCACCATGCACAAATAAGGGAGGAAGTAACATTGATTTTCAGGTGGGATTGTGTCGCACTCCTCTACTAGCGCCACTTTTCCTGGCAGGGCGTACTGGTTGGCATGATATTTTGAAAATCAATGATCAAGAATGTGACTTAAACACAACTTCATGTCACTGGTAGAAAAAGAGGCTTCCGTCCAGCCCCATTAGTCGCGAAACTGTAGGAACCGCGACTAATGAAGTCTTTAGTCGCGGTTCGGCAGACGAACCGCGACCAAAGGCCTGGGCCCAGGGCGCTCGGTGGCCAGCTGGTGTACGTGAGGGGCTTTAGTCGCGGTTGGCCAGGCCAACCGCGACTAAAGGTGCCCAAAGGCCTTTAGTCGCGGTTGGCCAGGCCAACCGCGACTAAAGCTCCTCCCCTATATATACCAGTTCAGCACGCTCACTTAGCCATTTGGTGCCACTTCTCTTCACAAGCTTCACAAGGGGGTGTAGGTTTGCTTTTGGTTCCTCTTATGCACACAAGGTGTTTGATGAAATGCCCCAAGAGGGTGAAACAAACATGATATGAAGTGTTGGAGCCACACTTGAGGTTCCTCATTTATTTTTTCCTCCTCGATCGCGGTTAGCAACTTGAACCTTTCATGCATGTGTGTCATTGATAAAATATGCATGTGTATTGTTCATTGTTTAATTTCTATTGTTTATAGCTAGTTAGTTTAACAAATGCATGATGGTTAATTATATATTTTATATTATAATAATGCAGATGAATCGGCAATGGATGTACGGTAACCGACTCTCCCGCGAGTTCACTACGGGTTTGAAAGATTTCCTCGTAGTGGCTAATGCGAATAAGCAGAAGGGTTTTGGTATCTGTCCATGTGTTGACTGTAAGAATCAGAAGGGTTACTCTTCCTCAAGAGAAGTTCACCTGCACCTGCTTCGGCACGGTTTCATGCCAAGCTATAATTGTTGGACCAAGCATGGAGAAAGAGCGGTTATAATGGAAGAAGATGAAGAAGGGGATGATTTCATCGATGAAAGCTATCTTGCTCATTTCGGTGATACTTTCATGGAGGATGCTGAAGGTGAAGGGGAAGGTGAAGGGGAAGGTGAAGGTGAAGAAGAGGCACGTGATGAGACCGTTGATGATCTTGGTCGGACCATTGCTGATGCACGGAGACGCTGCGAAACTGAAAAGTAGAGGGAGAATTTGGATCGCATGTTAGAGGATCACAGAAAGTCGTTGTACCCCGGATGCGACGATGGTCTGAAAAAGCTGGGCTGCACACTGGATTTGCTGAAATGGAAGGCACAGGCAGGTGTAGCTGACTCGGCATTTGAAAACTTGCTGAAAATGTTGAAGAATATGTTTCCAAAGAATAACGAGTTGCCCGCCAGTACGTACGAAGCAAAGAAGGTTGTCTGCCCTCTAGGTTTAGAGGTTCTGAAGATACATGCATGCATCAACGACTGCATCCTCTACCGCGGTGAATACGAGAATTTGAATGAATGCCCGGTATGCACTGCATTGCGTTGTAAGATCAGAGGCGATGACCCTGGTGACGATGTTGAGGGCGAGAAACCCAGGAAGAGGGTTCCCGCCAAGGTGATGTGGTATGCTCCTATAATACCACGGTTGAAACGTCTGTTCAGGAACAAAGAGCATGCCAAGTTGTTGCGATGGCACAAAGAGGACCGTAAGCCGGACGGGGAGTTGAGACACACCGCAGAGGGAACGCAATGGAGAAAGATCGACAGAGAGTTCAAAGATTTTGCAGCTGACGCAAGGAACATAAGATTTGGTCTAAGTACAGATGGCATGAATCCTTTTGGCGAGCAGAGCTCTAGCCATAGCACCTGGCCCGTGACTCTATGCATCTACAACCTTCCTCCTTGGTTGTGCATGAAGCGGAAGTTCATTATGATGCCAGTGCTCATCCAAGGTCCGAAGCAACCCGGCAACAACATCGATGTGTACCTAAGGCCATTAGTTGATGAACTTTTACAGCTGTGGGGCAGACCTGGTGTCCGTGTGTGGGATGAGCACAAAAAAGAGGAATTTAACCTACGGGCGTTGCTTTTCGTAACCATCAACGATTGGCCTGCTCTTAGTAACCTTTCGGGACTGTCAAATAAGAGATACAATGACTGCACGCATTGCTTACATGAGACTGAAAGTGTACATTTGCCAAATTGTAAGAAGAACGTGTACCTTGGGCATCGTCGGTTTCTTCCGAAAATTCATCCAGTAAGAAAGAAAGGCAAGCATTACAACGGCAAGGCAGATCACCGGCCGAAGCCTGCGGAACGCACTGGTGCTGAGGTATTTGATATAGTCAAGGATTTGAAAGTCATCTTTGGAAAGGGTCCTGGCGGACAATCAGTTCCGAAGGGAGCTGACGGGCATGCAGCCATGTGGAAGAAGAAATCTATATTCTGGGAGCTAGAATATTGGAAAGTCCTAGAAGTCCGCTCTGCAATCAACGTGATGCACGTTACGAAGAATATTTGTGTGAACCTCCTAAGCTTCTTGGGCGTGTATGGGAAGACAAATGATACAAAGGAAGCACGGCAGGACCAGCAACGTTTGAAAGACCCTGATGACCGGCATCCGGAATGGTTTCAAGGTCGTGCCAGCTACGCTCTGACCAAAGAAGAGAAGGTCATCTTTTTTGAATGCCTGAGCAGTATGAAGGTCCCGTCTGGATTCTCGTCCAATATAAAGGGAATAATAAACATGGCGGAGAAAAAGTTCCAAAACCTGAAGTCTCACGACTGCCACGTGATTATGACGCAATTGCTTCCGATTGCTTTGAGGGGGCTCCTGCCGGAAAATCTTCGAGTAGCCATTGTGAAGCTATGTGCATTCCTCAATGCAATCTCTCAGAAGGTAATCAATCCAGAAGATCTACCACGGTTACAGAACGATGTGATCCAATGTCTTGTCAGTTTCGAGTTGGTGTTCCCGCCATCCTTCTTCAATATTATGACGCACCTCTTGGTTCACCTAGTCGAAGAGATTTTCATTCTCGGTCCTGTATTTCTACACAATATGTTCCCCTTCGAGAGGTTCATGGGAGTATTAAAGAAATATGTTCGTAACCGTGCTAGGCCAGAAGGAAGCATCGCCAAGGGCTATGGAAATGAGGAGGTAATTGAGTTTTGTGTTGACTTTGTTCCTGACCTTAAGCCGATTGGTCTTCCTCGATCGCGGCACGACGGGAGACTAAGTGGAAAAGGCACGATCGAAAGGAAATCAACGACATGTATGGACGGCCATTCTCTGACTGAAGCACACCACACTGTATTGACCAATTCCAGCTTGGTGGCTCCGTACTTTGAGAAACACAAGAATATTTTACGCTCGGACAACCCGGGGAAGCCTGAATCCTGGATTAGGAAGGCCCACATGGAGACTTTCGGCAGTTGGTTGAGAAAACATTTAATGAATGACAATGATGTTGTAGATCAGCTGTACATGTTGGCCAAGACACCATCTTCGACTATAACGACTTTCCAAGGGTACGAGATAAATGGGAATACATTTTACACGATCGCCCAAGATAAAAAGAGCACCAACCAAAACAGTGGTGTCCGCTTTGATGCAGCAACCGAGAATGAGCAAAAGGTCACATATTATGGTTACATAGAGGAGATATGGGAACTTGACTATGGACCCTCCTTTAAGGTCCCTTTGTTCCGGTGCAAATGGTTCAAGCTAACGGGAGGTGGGGTAAAGGTGGACCAGCAATACGGAATGACAATGGTGGATTTCAACAATCTTGGTTACCTTGACGAACCATTCGTCCTAGCGAAAGATGTCGCTCAGGTTTTCTATGTGAAGGACATGAGTAGCAAACCGAGGAAACGGAAAGATAAGAAAACGATCAGTACATCATGCGATGATCCAAAGCGCCACATTGTTCTTTCAGGGAAAAGAAACATCGTGGGAGTGGAGGACAAGACAGACATGTCAGAAGATTATAATATGTTTGCTGAAATTCCGCCCTTCAAAGTGAACACCGACCCAAGCATTAAGTTAAATGATGAGGATGCTCCATGGATACAGCACAATCGTAAGCAAGCAGGGACACAAGGGAAGAAATGATGTGTAATAATTTATTGTACCAAACTTTGTTGAATGGATCATGTGAATTATATTACCCGTGATGTGTTTGGTGTCCATTTTCGAATGATTCGAGATACCACTGATGATACATGAAATTTGGAGTGATTTAGTCATACTCCTGCCTAGGCATATAATATGCATACTCGTAGTCTTCATAGCCGCCGCCGTTGTACTGGTAGTCGTCGCCTTCTAAGTTGCCGCTGTCGTCGTCGCTGTTGTCGTCGCTGTCGTACTCCTAAAATTTTGAATTGAATTAATTTTATTTTTCTGAATTTTTTGATATATTATTTGTATTTTTAACATTTTGAATTGAATTCGTTTTATTTTTCTTAATTTTTTGATATATTATTTGTATTTTTAGAATTTTGAATTGAATTAGTTTTATTTTTCTGAATTTTTTGATATAATATTTGTGTTTTTAACATATTGAAATGAATTAGTTTTATTTTTCTGAATTTTTTGATATATTATTTGTATTTTTAACATTTTGAATTGAATTAGTTTTATTTTTCTTAATTTTTTGATATATTATTTGTATTTTTAGAATTTTGAATTGAATTAGTTTTATTTTTCTGAATTTTTTGATATAATATTTGTGTTTTTAACATATTGAATTGAATTAGTTTTTTTTTTCTGAATTTTTTGATATATTATTTGTATTTTTAAGATTTTGAAAAAGAAAAAGTATTTTAAAAATACCTTTAGTCGCGGTTGGCCTAGCCAACCGCGACTAAAGGTCGTTGCGCGCGGGAACGCAAAAACCCGCTAAAAAACCCTTTAGTCGCGGTTGGTCTGGCCAACCGCGACTAAAGGTTACCCTTTAGTCGCGGGTCGCCTCCCCAACCGCGACTAAAGGGTAACCTTTAGTCGCGGGTCGCCTCCCCAACCGCGACTAAAGGGGGGGGGCTATAAATACAAGGGCCCGAACCTTTTCTCGTCTTCTCCGATTCAACACTGCGCCGAAGGCCTGCCGCCGTCGCCCTCGCCCTCGACGCCGCCCGCCGTCGCCCTCGCCCTCGACGCCGCCCGCCGTCGCCCTCGACGCCGCCCGCCGTCGCCCTCGCCCTCGAAGCCGCCCGCCGTCGCCCGCCGTATGTTTGCACACCGCGCCCCGCCCTGGCCCACGCGCGTCGCCCCCTCTCGCCCACACGTACGGCGCCGCCGGCCGTCACCGGCCTCCCTCGCCCAGCGCGCGCGCCGCCTCGCTCGCCCGCCCTCAACGCCGCCGGCCGGCCTCGGTACTGCCGCGCGCGCACGGGCCACCTGTCTCAGACAGAGAGCGAGATCGTGGAGACAGAGCGGGGCGCCGCGGGCCACCGGAATTTTTTCTTTTTTTTCTTTTTTTTGTTCTTTTTAATTTTAACTAGTTAATTAGTTTAACAAAAACGGTAAAATAACTTAAAACTTGATAATTAACAAAAAAAACCGTAAAATTTGATAATTAACAAAAAAAATGTATATAAAACTTGATAATTAACAACAAAAAAAAGTAAAACTTGATAATCAATATATACAACGACCCCGCGCGTCAATGTACAACGATCCCGCTTTAAAAAAACGAGTTGCCCAGCTCGGGGAACAAAGTAAACAATCGATTGCCCTGCTTATAGTGAAAGCCGCCGGTCCGGATGACCCCGATATCATAGCAGCTGCGGCAGCACATGGATTGACTGTAACGAGTGCGAGAGAACAAGCGGCCAACTTAGGTATTACTCTTCGTGAACTGTTAGGCCTTGATGAGGCGCCAGTGAAGGAGGTAGTAATTACATATGTGAAGAATGGGCCTCTCGTCGAGCCTGCGCAGGAAGAGGATCTACCTCCACAAATGAAAGGTCTGCTGAAATGGTACAAGGGTTACATAAAAAATAAAAAACGCCAAATAATATATTTATGCGGAAGTTAGATATGGGCATCACTTCAAACATTACTATGTACAAATTCATCTGAGTGAATTGTTCCAGCTTTTCAATCTGCGCGAGCTCGACAACTCTATCATCAGTTGCTACGTTCCGTAAGTGATTTATTTCTACCCCATCTCGTTCATATTGCCTGCACTATATATATGTCCTAACTATATTGTTGTGTCCGCTATTATACATGCAGAATGAAGATTAAGGAATGCAGAGTAAGGAACATCCATGATGTTGGGTTCATTGACCCACACATCGTTAATGGATATGTGTTGGAGCATCACCCCGCCGACATGGAGGCAGACCTGTGGCAGTTTCTTACAAAGCAGGAATTCAAAAGTGATATTCTATTTCCTTACCATTTTGGGTGAGTGTTTCTGTCTTGAGCACATTCTCTTTTGTTTACTCCATGCATGGTATGTGGCCGGCTAGTCGATGAGTTATGCATGACGTACTGTGCATGTATCGTGTCCGCAGGTTCCACTGGATTCTGCTAGTAATTAAAGTTGACACCGCAGAATGTCTCGTCCACGACTCTCTGAATAAGGATCCAAAGCTTTGGGGCGGCATGAGAAGAATGCTGCAGAAGTAATTATTTTCATTCATTTGCGCTCTATATCGATCGGCCTATTTCGTTCATTTCCTAATATCAAGTAACTAATAACTCTCTTGTTCATTTAATTTTCTTTGCCTCGTAGGGTTTGGAGACGGTTCGTAGATACAAAGGTCGGTGAATTCAAAAAAGAGCTAGAATTCAAAAGGTCAAAGGCTAAGAATGGTGAGGATATTCAGCCAGCGGGGACCAATCTATGTGCATACTATGTCTGTGAGATGATCCGGAGATACACCTCTGAGCGGGTTCCGAGTGATACCAATGCTCAGAGGAATAACCTCCGGATGATGCTTAGTCCAGAAGCTCTCTTCCGACCACTTCAAGAGGAACTAGCTGGATGGTTCAGGAGGGAAGTCCTCCATCCTAAAGGAGAACACCATTACGAGGACGTAGAACTTTATATGCATTAAATTATGTATGGAAACTTGTTCAAAATTGTATATGGTCATCCGATGATATTGAATATATATTGTATATTCCTCTTGAATTCTTTTTGGTTCTAATTTCAAATTTGTTTGAAATTGTACATTCATATGCATGTATGTAGTACCGTAGAATATGTGAAACTCCTTCAAAATTAAAATAAAGCACAAAAGAAATAAAACAATACAAATTAAACAGAAAACAGGTTTAGGGGGGGGCTCAAACCCTAAACCTGCGGCGGCCTTTAGTCGCGGTTGGCCAGAAGAACCGCGACTAAAGGTCCTCCGCCCCAACGGCCGCCTGGCGCCCACGTGGACGGGCCTTTAGTCGCGGTTCTTAAGCAACCGCGACTAAAGGGGGGGGGCCTTTAGTCGCGCCTATTTGGTCGCGGTTGCGCAACCGCGACTAATGGCAGTTGCGAACTGCGACCAAAGGCCCTTTTTCCACCAGTGTATCGGGGGTCAAAACTCTTGTTCTAGCCTTTATTAGTCGGGCTCAACAATGAAGAATTTGTGCTGTTACCTTTTTTAAGGCGTCATGTATTGGCTGTGTGATGGCCTTGAATGGTTGATCTTGACATAAAGGATGAAAATCCTTGTCCCGGCAACCTTCACTTAGACACAGAATAGTAGCGTGAGGCATGTTATTGTTTACATCTCCACCGTATGTACATTTCTAACAATTTTGCAATGTCTTTGCCCTCTAACTTGCATAATTTGAATGGATACTAACTAGACCAGTGTTGTTTTCATCAAGATTGTAATGGTGTTATTTTTGTGCCGAATAAAAGTTATGCAGAAAAATGAAAAAAAATGCCCGAAGTTCACACGAAAAATGAGCCACTGACCCAAAAGATGGGGTCTAGGGATGCCCAGGGCCACCATGCGGCCCAAGCTCGTGACCCCTTGGCGGAGAGCTAGGGGCGCGTGGGGACCCCGGGGTACACCTCGTGATGCTGTTTAGCATAATATGGCTTACGCTCGAATACCCTTCACATATTTTTCAGCATGTTCAGGACAGAGCCGCCGCCATCACTCATCTTATCCCGGAGGTCTAACTAGAAGTTGATTTGGCGTCCTGAGAAGGGGACACTAGTAGAAAACAGGGCTTTGGTCACAGGGCAATATTCACATTAGTCCTGAGAAGGGGACAAAAGGGTGCGATGCCCTTTAGTCCCGGTTTGTGTCTCAAACCGGGACTAAAGGTCCAATTCTCAAACTCTACCCCCCCGGGATCGCCTTTTTTGTTTTGAAAAAATCAAAAGAAAATGATAAAAACTTCAAAATAAAATCCTTCGAGAGGTAGTTATATTACTACATCTACTAGTTAGGAAAATTAAAAAACTTAAATTTGGACATGTTTTGCAAAAAGTGCAGGGAAAACATAAAACGGCTATAACTTTTGCATACGATGTCGGAAAAAATGTATAATATATCTACGGCGTGTTTGCAAATTTTTATAATCCTCAAATTCTAAAAGGAAAAAAAGTTATGCTCAAATTTCAGTTTTTTTGTATTTTCGTTAAATCTGGTCAAACTACTTATTCAAGAAGTATTAGTGTTACTAAATAATTATTCAAGAATATTAGTGTTACTAAATAGTTATTCAGTTTTTTTGAATTTTGGTCAAATCTGGTCAAACTGTGGTCAAACTGTGGTCAAACAATGGTCAAACTACTTATTCAAGAAATATTAGTGTTACTAAATAATTATTTCAGTTTTTTTGAATTTTGGTCAAATCTGGTCAAACATTGGTCAAACTATGGTCAAGCTGTGGTCAAACTATGGTCAAACCGTGGTCAAACTACTTATTCAAGAAATATTAGTGTTACTAAATAATTTCAAACTCAAACATTGAAATGTGTGACTTCATGCTCAAGCTAAATTCCTGAGGGTTAATAGGATTGACATCTTACTATTGTGAGGAAAACAACAAATGCAGACTTGGAAACGAGGGAGAATAGAACCCGGATGTTGAGCGTGCTCAGGCTGGAGTAGTGAGAGGATGGGTGACCGTCCGGGAAGTTAGATGATTTGGAATGATGAGGGGTGATTAGAGATTAGAGGTTAAATTGAGCAGTGATGAGGGGTGATTAGAGATTAGAGGTTAAAATAATTTAGAAATTTGAAAATAAAAAAATCAAAAAAATCATAAAATTTCCTTTAGTACCGGTTGGTGTTACGAACCAGGACTAAATGTGGACCTCCAGGCAGCGGCAACGTGGAGGGCCTTTAGTCCCGGTTCGTATAAGAACCGGGACTAAAGGGGGACGCTTAGTAACAACCCTTTAGTCCCGGTTCCAGAACGACTAAAGGCCCTTTATCTACTAGTGGGATGTTTCAACGTTATCATCACCGATCACTTCCCCATCATCAGCTTCATGATCTCACCTCTGTTGTGTGAGTAATTTCTCCGTAGGCACATGGGATGGAAGTGGATGAGATCTCTTATGTAATAAATGTCAAATTTATTAGGGTTTGATACCTAATATCCATTATGTCCTAAGAATACATAATGCTTGACACTAGGACCCGAGTGCCATGTTTTGACACATCAATTGTCCATGTTTTCATGAATATGCTCGTGTTTTCGATCATCTCTAGCAAGGTGCATGCACCTATTGTTGTACTGAACCGGAGACGTTGAGTGATAGTAATCAGGGTATCCAAGGGAATGCTTGTAACACGAGAATTACATGTATTAATTAATTATTAATGCTTCGTTTTGTTACTTTGTGAAAGGAGTACTTTAAATACCCTTTATTTGTTGGGGAACGTAGTAATTTCAAAAAATTTCCTACGCACACGCAAGATCATGGTGATGCATAGCAACGAGAGGGGAGAGTGTGATCTACGTACCCTTGTAGACCGACAGCGGAAGCATTAGCACAACGCGGTTGATGTAGTCGTACGTCTTCACGGCCCGACCGATCAAGCACCGAAACTACGGCACCTCCGAGTTCTAGCACACGTTCAGCTCGATGACGATCCCCGGACTCTGATGCAGCAAAGTGTCGGGGAAGAGTTCCGTCAGCACGACGACGTGGTGACGATCTTGATGTACTACTGTCGCAGGGCTTCGCCTAAGCACCGCTACAATATTATCGAGGATTATGGTGGAAGGGGGAACCGCACACGGCTAAGAATATGATCACGTGGATCAACTTGTGTGTCTAGAGGTGCCCCCTTCCCCCGTATATAAAGGATCAAAGGGGGGAAACTTAACCATCTTCGATTAACGAGCTAGTCAAGTAGAGGCATACTAGTGACATTTGGTTTGTCTATGTATTCACACAAGTATTATGTTTCCGGATAATACAATTCTAGCATGAATAATAAACATTTATCATGATATAAGGAAATAAAATAATAACAATATTATTGCCTCTAGGGCATATTTCCTTCAGTCTCCCACTTGCACTAGAGTCAATAATCTAGATTACACAATAATGATTCTAACACCCATGGAGCTTTGGTGCTAATCATGTTTTGCTCGTGGAAGAGGCTTCGTCAACGGGTCTGCTATATTCAGATCCGTATGTATCTTGCAAATCTCTATGTCTCCCACCTGGACTAGACCCCGGATGGAATTGAAGCGTCTCTTGATGTGCTTGGTTCTCTTGTGAAATCTGGATTCCTTTGCCAAGGCAATTGCACCAGTATTGTCACAAAAGATTTTCATTGGACCCGATGCACTAGGTATGATACCTAAATCGGATATGAACTCCTTCATCCAGACTCCTTCGTTTGTTGCTTCCGAAGCAGCTATGTACTCCGCTTCACATGTAGATCCCGCCACAACGCTTTGTTTAGAACTGCACCAACTGACAGCTCCACCGTTTAATGTAAACACGTATCCGGTTTGCGATTTAGAATCGTCCGGATCAGTGTCAAAGCTTGCATCAACGTAACTATTTACGATGAACTCTTTGTCACCTCCATATATGAGAAACATATCCTTAGTCCTTTTCAGGTATTTCAGGATGTTCTTGACCGCTGTCCAGTGATCCAGTCCTGGATTACTTTGGTACCTCCCTGCTAGACTTATAGCAAGACACACATCAGGTCTGGTACACAGCATTGCATACATGATAGAGCCTATGGCTGAGGCATAGGGAACATCTTTCATTTTCTCTCTATCTTATGCATTGGTCGGGGATTGAGTCTTACTCAATTTCACACCTTGTAACACAGGCAAGAATCCTTTCTTTGCTTGATCCATTTTGAACTTCTTCAAAACTTTGTCAAGGTATGTGCTTTGTGAAAGTCCAATTAAGCGTCTTGATCTATCTCTATAGATCTTAATGCCTAATATGTAAGCAGCTTCACCGAGGTCTTTCATTGAAAAACTCTTATTCAAGTATCCTTTTATGCTATCCAGAAATTCTATATCATTTCCGATTAGAAATATGTCATCTACATATAATATCAGAAATGCTACAGAGCTCCCACTCACTTTCTTGTAAATACATGCTTCTCCAAAAGTCTGTACAAAACCAAATGCTTTGATCACACTATCAAAGCGTTTATTCCAACTCCGAGAGGCTTGCACCAGTCCATAAATGGATCGCTGGAGCTAGCACACTTTGTTAGCTCCCTTTAGATCGACAAAACCTTCTGGCTGCATCATATACAAGTCTTCTTGCAGAAATCCATTTAGGAATGCAGTTTTGACATCCATTTGCCAAATTTCATAATCATAAAATGCGGCAATTGCTAACATGATTCGGACAGACTTAAGCATCGCTACGGGTGAGAAGGTCTCATCGTAGTCAATCCCTTGAACTTGCCTAAAACCTTTTGCGACAAGTCAAGCTTTGTAGACAGTAACATTACCGTCAGCGTCAGTCTTCTTCTTGAAAATCCATTTATTCTCAATTGCTTGCCGATCATTGGGCAAGTCAACCAAAGTCCATACTTTGTTCTCATACATGGATCCCATCTCAGATTTCATGGCTTCAAGCCATTTTGCGGAATCAGGGCTCACCATCGCTTCTTCATAGTTCATAGGTTTGTCATGATCTAGTAGCATGACTTCTAGAACAGGATTACTGTACCACTCTGGCGCGGATCTTACTCTGGTTGATCTACGAGGTTCAGTAGTATCTTGTTCTGAAGTTTCATGATCATTATCATTAGCTTCCTCACTAATTGGTGTAGGTGTCACAGAAACAGGTTTCTGTGATGTACTACTTTCCAATAAGGGATCAGGTACAGTTGCCTCGTCAAGTTCTACTTTCCTCCCACTCACTTCTTTCGAGAGAAACTCCTTCTCTAGAAAGTTTCCGAATTTAGCAACAAAAGTCTTGCCTTCGGATTTGTGATAGAAGGTGTATCCAATAGTTTCCTTTGGATATCCTATGAAGACACATTTCTCCGATTTGGGTTCGAGCTTATCAGGTTGAACTTTTTTCACATAAGCATCGCAGCCCCAAACTTTCAGAAACGACAACTTTGGTTTCTTGCCAAACCATAGTTCATAAGGCGTCGTTTCGACGGATTTTGATGGTGCCCTATTTAACATGAATGCGGCCGTCTCTAGAGCATAACCCCAAAACGATAGCGGTAAATCAGTAAGAGATATCATAGATCGTACCATATCTAGTAAAGTATGATTACGACATTCGGACACACCATTACGCTATGGTGTTCCGGGTGGCGTGAGTTGCGAAACTATTCCACATTGTTTCAAATGTACACCAAACTCGTAACTCAAATATTCTCCTCCACGATCAGATCATAGGAATTTTATTTTCTTGTTACGATGATTTTCAAAACTTCACTCTGAAATTCTTTGAACTTTTCAAACGTTTCAGACTTATGTTTCATTAAGTAGATATACCCATATCTGCTTAAGTCATCTGTGAAGGTGAGAAAATAACAATATCCGCCACGAGCCTCAACATTCATCGGACCACATACATCTATATGTATGATTTCCAATAAATCTGTTGCTCTCTCCATAGTACCGGAGAACGGTGTTTTTGTCATCTTACCCATAAGGCACGGTTCGCACGTACCAAGTGATTCATAATCAAGTGGTTCCAAAAGCCCATCAGTATGGAGTTTCTTCATGCGCTTTATACCGATATGACCCAAATGGTAGTGCCACAAATAAGTTGCACTATCATTATCAACTCTGCATCTTTTGGCTTCAACACTATGAATATGTGTGTCACTACTATCGAGATTTAATAAGAATAGACCACTCTTTAAGGGTGCATGACCATAAAAGATATTACTCATATAAATAGAACAACCATTATTCTCTGATTTAAATGAATAACCGTCTCGCATCAAACAAGATCCAGATATAATGTTCATGCTTAACGCTCGCACCAAATAACAATTATTTAGGTCTAATACTAATCCTGAAGGTAAATGTAGAGGTAGCGTGCCGACTGCGATCACATCGACTTTGGAACCATTTCCCACGCGCATCGTCACCTCGTCCTTAGCCAATCTTCGCTTAATCCGTAGTCCCTGTTTCGAGTTGCAAATATTAGCAACAGAACCAGTATCAAATACCCAGGTGCTACTGCGAGCATTAGTAAGGTACACATCAATAACATGTATATCACATATACCTTTTTTCACCTTGCCATCCTTCTTATCCGCCAAATACTTGGGGCAGTTCCGCTTCCAGTGACCAGTCTGCTTGCAGTAGAAGCACTTAGTTTCAGGCTTAGGTCCAGGTTTGGGTTTCTTCTCTTGAGTAGCAACTTGCTTGCTATTCTTTTTGAAGTTCCCCTTCTTCTTCCCTTTGCCCTTTTTCTTGAAACTAGTGGTCTTGTTGACCATCAACACTTGATGCTCCTTCTTGATTTCTACCTTCGCAGCTTTCAGCATTGCGAAGAGCTCGGGAATAGTCTTATTCATCCCTTGCATATTATAGTTCATCACGAAGCTCTTATAGCTTGGTGGTAGTGATTGGAGAATTCTGTCAATGACGCAATCATCTGGAAGATTAACTCCCAATTGAATCAAGTGATTATTATACCCAAACATTTTGAGTATATGCTCACTGACAGAACTGTTCTCCTCCATCGTGCAGCTATAGAACTTATTGGAGACTTCATATCTTTCAATCCGGGCATTTGCTTGAAATATCAACTTCAACTCATGGAACATCTCATATGCTCCATGACATTCAAAACATCATTGAAGTCCCGATTCTAAGCCGTAAAGCATGGCACACTGAACTATCGAGTAGTCATCAGCTTTGCTCTGCCAGACGTTCATAACATCTGGTGTTGCTCCAGCAGCAGGCCTGGCACCCAGCGGTGCTTCCAGGACGTAATTCTTTTATGCAGCAATGAGGATAATCCTCAAGTTACGGACCCAATCCGTGTAATTGCTACCATCATCTTTCAACTTTGCTTTCTCAAGGAACGCATTAAAATTCAACGGAACAACAGCACGGGCCATCTATCTACAATCAAATATAAACAAGCAAGATTCTATCAGGTACTAAGTTCATGATAAATTTAGGTTCAATTAATCATATTACTTAAGAACTCCCACTTAGATAGACATCCCTCTAATCCTCTAAGTGATTACGTGATCTAAATCAACTAAACCATGTCCGATCATCACGTGAGATGGAGTAGTTTCATTGGTGAACATCACTATGTTGATCATATCTACCATATGATTCACGCTCGACCTTTTGGTCTCCGTGTTCCGAGGCCATATCTGTATATGCTTGGCTCGTCAAGTATAACCTGAGTATTCCGCGTGTGCAACTGTTTTGCACCCGTTGTATTTGAACGTAGAGCCTATCACACCCGATCATCACGTGGTGTCTCAGCACGAAGAACTTTCGCAACGGTGCATACTCAGGGAGAACACTTCTTGATAATTAGTGAGAGATCATCTTATAATGCTACCGTCAATCAAAGCAAGATAAGATGCATAAAAGATAAACATCACATGCAATCAATATAAGTGATATGATATGGCCATCATCATCTTGTGCTTATGATCTCCATCTTCGAAGCACCGTCGTGATCACCATCGTCACCGGCATGACACCTTGATCTCCATCGTAGCATCGTTGTCGTCTCGCCAATCTTATGCTTCCACGACTATCGCTACCGCTTAGTGATAAAGTAAAGCATTACAGCGCGATTGCATTACATACAATAAAGCGACAACCATATGGCTCCTGCCAGTTGCCGATAACTTGGTTACAAAACATGATGATCTCATACAATAAAATTTAGCATCATGTCTTGACCATATCACATCACAACATGCCCTGCAAAAACAAGTTAGACGTCCTCTACTTTGTTGTTGCAAATTTTACGTGGCTGCTACGGGCTTAAGCAAGAACCAATCTTACCTACGCATCAAAACCACAATGATAGTTTGTCAAGTTGGTGCTCTTTTAACCTTCGCAAGGACCGGGTGTAGCCACACTCGGTTCAACTAAAGTTGGAGAAACTGTCACCAGCTAGCCACCTTTGTGCAAAGCACGTCGGGAGAACCAGTCTCGCGTAAGCGTACGCGTGATGTCGGTCCGGGCCGCTTCGTCCAACAATACCGCCGAACCAAAGTATGACATGTTGGTAAGCAGTATGACTTATATCGCCCACAACTCACTTGTGTTCTACTCGTGCATATAACATCAACACATAAAACCTAGGCTCTGATACCACTGTTGGGGAACGTAGTAATTTGAAAAAATTTCCTACGCACACGCAAGATCATGGTGATGCATAGCAACGAGAGGGGAGAGTGTGATCTACGTACCCTTGTAGACCGACAGCGGATGCGTTAGCACAACGCGGTTGATGTAGTCGTACGTCTTCACGGCCCGACCGATCAAGCACCGAAACTACGGCACCTCCGAGTTCTAGCACACGTTCAGCTCGATGACGATCCCCGGACTGCGATCCAGCAAAGTGTCGGGGAAGAGTTCCGTCAGCACGACGGCGTGGTGACGATCCTGATGTACTACCGTCGCAGGGCTTCGCCTAAGCACCGCTACAATATTATCGAGGATTATGGTGGAAGGGGGCACCGCACACGGCTAAGAATATGATCACGTGGATCAACTTGTGTGTCTAGAGGTGCCCCCTGCCCCCATATACAAAGGATCAAGGGGGGGGTGCGGCCGGCCAGGAGGAGGGCGTGCCAGGAGGAGTCCTACTCCCATCGGGAGTAGGATTCCCCCCTTTCCTAGTTGGAATAGGATTCGGGAGGGGGGGAAAGAGGAGAGAGAGAAGGAAGGGGGGCGCCGCCCCCTATCCTTGTCCTATTCGGACTAGGGGGGGAGGGGCGTGCGGCCCAGCCCTGGCCACCTCTCCTCTCTTCCACTAAAGCCCACTAAGGCCCATATACCTCCCAGGGGGTTTCGGTAACCTCCCGGTACTCCGGTAAAATCCCGATTTCATCCGGAACACTTCTGATATCCAAATATAGGCTTCCAATATATCAATCTTTATGTCTCGACCATTTCGAGACTCCTCGTCATGTCCGTGATCATATCCGGGACTCCGAACAAACTTCGGTACATCAAAATGCATAAACTCATAATATAACTGTCATCGAAACCTTAAGCGTGCGGACCCTACGGGTTCGAGAACAATGTAGACATGACCGAGACACGTCTCCGGACAATAACCAATAGCGGAACCTGGATGCTCATATTGGCTCCTACATATTCTACGAAGATCTTTATCGGTCAGACCGCATAACAACATACGTTGTTCCCTTTGTCATCGGTATGTTACTTGCCAGAGATTCGATCGTCGGTATCTCAATACCTAGTTCAATCTCATTACTGGCAAGTCTCTTTACTCGTTTCGTAATACATCATCTCACAACTAACTCATTAGTTGCAATGCTTGCAAGGCTAATGTGATGTGCATTACCGAGAGGGCCCAGAGATACCTCTCCGACAATCGGAGTGACAAATCCTAATCTTGAAATACGCCAACCCAACATTCACCTTTGGAGACACCTATAGAGCTCCTTTATAATCACCCAGTTATGTTGTGACGTTTGGTAGCACACAAAGTGTTCCTCCGCTAAACGGGAGTTGCATAATCTCATAGTCATAGGAACATGTATAAGTCATGAAGAAAGCAATAGCAACATACTAAACGATCGGGTGCTAAGCTAATGGAATGGGTCATGTCAAACACATCATTCTCCTAATGATGTGATCTCATTAATCAAATGACAACACATGTCTATGGTTAGGAAACATAACCATCTTCGATTAACGAGCTAGTCAAGTAGAGGCATACTAGTGACGTTTGGTTTGTCTATGTATTCACACAAGTATTATGTTTCTGGATAATACAATTCTAGCATGAATAATAAACATTTATCATGATATAAGGAAATAAAATAATAACAATATTATTGCCTCTAGGGCATATTTCCTTCATTATCTCTATTAGAACACCGCTAAAACGGGAGGGTAGAACAGGAGATGTTGTGTATGTTCTTATTTGAGGCATGTACAACTACATACAGAATACAAGTCTACTTATAATTACTGAACTGGAACTACCTTATTGTGGCCTTTTTGCTGCTATTACATAATTGATTCTACCATGCAACATCCATGTTTGATCCCTATGCCTATGCTCATTGTCGCTCTCTTTACTTACTTTTCACTTCCTTCGTGCCACAATTCATGTTGTGTTTTCTTTCAAATAAACTTGAACAAAAACCACGACATGAAGTATGGAACGGAGGCAGTACATGGCAACTGTTGAATTCTATTACATCACTGCAATCCAGTCAGAACCACTATATCTATTTTATATACGTTCTCTCGACCAAATATTTGTTTCCAAGTGTGCTTAAATTGATAACTCAATTGCTAAGGTTACAAATATTTTTTGGTCCCTTGTGTGATATTTCCCTTGAAGACTGTAGTGATCCACTACACTTCTGGATAATCAGTTATTGTTCTTGAAAGTACTTTTATATAAGACGTCAACTTAGTCATATGTGTTGCATTTGTAACTTGTAAACATTCTAACCCAGTTTTCCATGGCCTATGTGCCAATCTGTTCAGTGACGCAGAAGCGACAAGAGAGCTCGACTCAGGCTGACGCCAAAAATCAAGGGGATCACAACGTGGCAACTTGCACCATCGTGCACCAAGTAGGCCCACTCTATTCCTGAATATCGTGAAATGCCATCCACCACCACAAAACAGATACTTGTCGCCCGCCGAAGCCAACTAAGGGCCTGTTTGGTTCTAAATAAGTCACCAACTTATAAGTCGAAAAGTGAAAAAAATGACTTATTTTGCCAAACAGACCCAACTTATAAGTCACCCTAACTTATAAGTCATAAGTTGCTCCACCCTAACTTAAAATTTATAAGTCACCCCTTTTTGCATGGGTCTCGTCATCTTTACATAAAAAAACAAGGTGGGAAGGTGTGACCAGGTGACTTATAAGTCAGGTGAAAACCAAACAGACGTGACTTATAAGTCACTGGTTTTAAGTCACCTGACTTATAAGTCAGGTGACTTATTTGAACCAAACAGGGCCTTGACGAGGCACTCCCGCACACCGGCAACACAGGTCGCAATGCCGCCAAACCAGAAAAATCATGCCGCCCAATCACTGCCCAGATCAGCACCCCGAGAAGGTCCGTGCGGCTGGTTGGTGATGGCCCGCTAGATCCGTACTGCTGCCACGTGACAGCTACCCACCACACAACCACCATCATCCACTACTAGGGAAAATCTTACCAGTAGCGCTGGTTTTTGAGCTACCAGTAGCGCAGGCGCCCGCGCTACTGCTACGACGCTACAGCTATTTTGTAGCAGTAGCGCTTGTTTAGGCCAGCGCTACTGGTATGTTGAGATACTAATAGCGCGCCACTAGAAAGTGCTACTAGTAAATGAGCGTTGCTGGTAATATTTTGGCCCGTGCCACTGCTAAAATTTATGTTTTTTTTCTCATTTTGACGTTGTACATGTTTAAATAGATATATCTTTTATACAATAACAACTCATCATGAACTAGTCTGTTTAAATAACATATTCATTATCACTAGTTATCACCACCAAACAATGTTTGTCAATGAGACATCATATAACAAGTTGGTCACTAGTCATAATCACAACTCCTCCTCATCATCATCAACTCTAACACATTGTACACATAATAACATATTCTACCTAGGACCTACTCCTCTTATAGGACCTACTCTACCCTCTCTTAGGTAAACTATTATAAAACAACATAGGCATTGACTCTCCATTAAGGTAAATGGACTCTCCATAATAAAGAACGGAGATTATCTTGTCTTCAAGTCTTGGCCTACGCACAATGTTGCTTCCAAGTAGCTCTCTACGATGGTCGAAACATTTTTTCAAATCATTTATTATCATGGCTTCCTCGCTTTTAGAAATCCGGTATGGACACCTGGTCGTGGTGGCCGTAAGCTCATAACATCAACGCGACCTCTCGGCAACATCAGATGAGGCACACAATCCATCAAGATTTTCTGTTAAAAAACATAGTAATAACTTTGTAGTTAGCAATGTAGTTTAGTTTTAGAAGAATTTATGTAAAAGATGCACGGATGTCGTAATAGTAGAAAATCTTACCATGCTATCTTCATTGATGGTACCGTAGTTCAACACGTGCACTAGTGGCATGTATTGACCATAATGTGGAGGAGTTTGATAATAGCTATTGTAATTCTCAAGATCAGTAAAAAATACGATAAGACCATCTTTCTCCTTATAAGTTAATTGTGCTTCATCATTGTAATAGTAGGTTCTGCCTACCATCTTCCATACATTTTTTGAAGAATGAAAATAAGCTATCAATGGAAATAAGCTGTCAACTATTTTGAAATAAAAAATATAAATTACTTAATAAATATGTTTGAGAATGTTGGGGAACGTTGCAGAAAACAAAAATTTTCCTACGGTTTCACCTAGATCCATCTATGTGTTCATCTAGCAACGAGTGATCGGATTGCATCTACATACCTTTGTAGATCGCGAGCGGGAGCATTTAAGAGAACGGGGATGAGGGAGTCGTACTCGACATGATCCAAATCACCGGAGATCCTAACGCCGAATGGACGGCACCTCCGCGTTCAACACACGTACGGTCAGCGTGACGTCTCCTCCTTCTTGATCCAGCAAGCGGCAAGGAGAGGTTGATGAAGATCCAGCAGCACGACGGCGTGGTGATGGATGCAGGAGTCACCGCAGCAGGGCTTCGCCGTTCTACTGCAAGAGGGAGAGGTGTAGCAGGGGAGAGGGAGGCGCCAAGGCTTAAGGGTGCGGCTGCCCCTCCCCCCCTTATATAGCCCCCTGGGGGGGCGCCGGCCCTTGGAGATTGAATCTCCCAAGGGGGGCGGTGGCCAGGGGGGTGGAGTACCCCCCAAGGCAAGTGGGGCGCCCCCCCACCCTAGGGTTTCCAACCCTAGGCGCAGGGGGTGGGCCAAGGGGGGCACACCAGCCCACTATGGGCTGGTTCCCCTCCCCACTTCAGCCCATGGGGCCCTCCGGGATGGGTGGCCCCACCCGGTGGACCCCCGGGACCCTTCCGGTGGTCCCGGTACAATGCCGGTGACCCCCGAAACTCTCTCGATGGCCGAAACTGCACTTCCTATATATAATTCTTCACCTCCGGACCATTCCGGAACTCCTCGTGACGTTCGGGATCTCATCCTGGACTCCGAACAACTTTCGGGTTACTGCATATTCATATCTCTACAACCCTAGCGTCACCGAACCTTAAGTGTGTAGACCCTACGGGTTCGGGAGACATGTAGACATGACCGAGATGGCTCTCCGGTCAGTAACCAACAGCGGGATCTGGATACCCATGTTGGATCCCACATGCTACTCGATGATCTCATCGGATGAACCACGATGTCGAGGATTCAAGCAACCCCGTATACAATTCCCTTTGTCAATCGGTACGTTACTTGCCCAAGATTCGATCGTCGGTATCCCAATACCTCATTCAATCTCATTACCGGCAAGTCACTTTACTCGTACCGTAATTCATGATCCCGTGACCAGACACTTGGTCACTTTGAGCTCATTATGATGATGCATTACTGAGTGGGCCCAGAGATACCTCTCCGTCATACGGAGTGACAAATCCCAGTCTCGATTCGTGCCAACCCAACAGACACTTTCGGAGACACCTGTAATGTACCTTTATAGTCACCCAGTTACGTTGTGACGTTTGGTACACCCAAAGCACTCCTACGGTATCCGGGAGTTACACGATCTTATGGTCTAAGGAAAAGATACTTGACATTGGAAAAACTCTAGCAAACAAACTATACGATCTTGTGCTATGTTTAGGATTGGGTCTTGTCCATCACATCATTCTCCTAATGATGTGATCTCATTATCAATGACATCCAATGTCCATAGTCAAGAAACCATGACTATCTGTTGATCAACGAGCTAGCCAACTAGAGGCTTACTAGGGACATGTTGGTGTCTATGTATTCACACATGTATTACGATTTCCGGATAACACAATTATAGCATCAATAAAAGACAATCATCATGAACAAGGAAATATAATAATAATCCTTTTATTATTGCCTCTAGGGCATATTTCCAACAGTCTCCCACTTGCACTAGAGTCAATAATCTAGTTACATTGTGATGAATCGAACACCCATAGAGTTATGGTGTTGATCATGTTTTGCCCTAGGGAGAGGTTTAGTCAACAGATCTGCGACATCCAGATCCGTATGTACTTTACAAATATCTATGTCTCCATCTTGAACATTTTCACGAATGGAGTTGAAGCGACGCTTGATGTGCCTGGTCTTCTTGTGAAACCTGGGCTCCTTGGCAAGTGCAATAGCTCCAGTGTTGTCACAGAAGAGTTTGATCGGCCCCGACGCATTGGGTATGACTACTAGGTCGGTGATGAACTCCTTCACCCAAATTGCTTCATGCGTTGCCTCCGAGGCTGCCATGTATTCCGCTTCACATGTAGATCCCGCCACGATGCTCTGCTTGCAACTGCAGCAGCTTACTTCCCCACCATTCAAAATATACACGTATCCGGTTTGTGACTTAGAGTCATCCAGATCTGTGTCGAAGCTAGCATCGACGTAACCCTTTATGACGAGCTCTTCGTCACCTCCATAAACGAGAAACATGTCCTTAGTCCTTTTCAGGTACTTCAGGATATTTTTGACCGTTGTCCAGTGTTCCTTGCCGGGATTACTTTGATACCTTCCTACCAAACTTACGACAAGGTTTACATCAGGTCTGGTACACAGCATGGCATACATAATAGACCCTATGGCTGAGGCATAGGGGATGACACACATCTCTTCTATATCTTCTGTCGTGGTCGGACATTGAGCTGAGCTCAATTTCACACCTTGCAACACAGGCAAGAACCCCTTCTTAGACTGATCCATATTGAACTTCTTCAATATCTTATCAAGGTATGTGCTTTGTGAAAGACCTATGAGGCATCTTGATCTATCTCTATAGATCTTGATGCCTAATATATAAGCAGCTTCTCCAAGGTCCTTCCTTGAAAAACTCTTATTCAAGTAGGCCTTAATGCTATCCAAGAGTTCTATATCATTTTCCATCAAAAGTATGTCATCTACATATAATATGAGAAATGCTACAGAGCTCCCACTCACTTTCTTGTAAACATAGGCTTCTCCATAAGTCTGCATAAACCCAAACGCTTTGATCATCTCATCAAAGCGAATGTTCCAACTCCGAGATGCTTGCACCAGCCCATAAATCGAGCGTTGGAGCTTGCACACCTTGTCAGCATTCTTAGGATCGACAAAACCTTCCGGCTGCATCATATACAATTCTTCCTTAAGGAAACCATTAAGGAATGTCGTTTTGACGTCCATTTGCCATATCTCATAATCATAGAACGCGGCAATTGCTAACATGATTCAGACGGACTTTAGCTTCGCTACGGGTGAGAAAGTCTCATTGTAGTCAACCCCTTGAACTTGTCGATAACCTTTAGCGACAAGCCTAGCTTTATAGAGGTCACATTACCATCCGCGGCTGTCTTCTTCTTAAAGATCCATTTATTTTCTATGGCTCGCCGATCATCGGGCAAGTCAGTCAAAGTCCATACTTCGTTTTCATACATGGATCCTATCTTGGATTTCATGGCTTCCAGCCATTTGTCAGAATCCGGGCCCGCCATCGCTTCTTCATAGTTCGAAGGTTCACCGTTGTCTAACAACATGATTTCCAAGACAGGGTTGCCGTACCACTCTGGTGCGGAACGTGTCCTTGTGGACATATGAAGTTCAGTAGCAACTTGATCTGAAGTTTCATGATCATCATCGTTAACTTCCTCTCTAGTCGGTGCAGGCACCTCAGGAACATTTTCTTGAGTTGCGCCACTTTCCGGTTCAAGAGGTAATACTTCATAAAGTTCTACTTTCCTCCCACTTACTTCTTTCGAGAGAAACTCTTTCTCTAGAAAGGATCCATTCTTGGCAACAAAGATCTTGCCTTCGGATTTGAGGTAGAAGGTATACCCAATAGTTTCTTTAGGGTATCCTATGAAGACGCATTTTTCCGACTTGGGTTCGAGCTTTTCAGGTTGAAGTTTCTTGACATAAGCATCGCTTCCCCAAACTTTTAGAAACGACATCTTAGGTTTCTTTCCAAACCATAATTCATACGGTGTCGTCTCAACGGATTTCGACGGAGCCCTATTTAAAGTGAATGTGGCAGTCTCTAAAGCATAGCCCCAAAATGATAGCGGTAAATCGGTAAGAGACATCATAGATCGCACCATATCTAATAGAGTGCGATTACGACGTTCGGACACACCATTACGCTGAGGTGTTCCAGGCGGCGTGAGTTGTGAAACTATTCCACATTTTCTTAAGTGTGTGCCAAATTCGTGACTCAAGTATTCTCCCCCACGATCTGATCGCAATAACTTGATTTTCCTGTCACATTGATTCTCAACCTCACTCTGAAATTCCTTGAACTTTTCAAAGGTCTCAGACTTGTGTTTCATTAAATAGACATACCCATATCTACTCAAGTCATCAGTGAGGGTGAGAACATAACGATAGCCACCGCGAGCCTCAACACTCATTGGACCGCACACATCAGTATGTATGATTTCCAATAAGTTGGTTGCTCGCTCCATTGTTCCTGAGAACGGAGTCTTGGTCATTTTACCCATGAGGCATGGTTCGCACGTGTCAAATGATTCGTAATCAAGAGACTCTAAAAGTCCTTCTGCATGGAGCTTCTTCATGCATTTGACAACTATGTGACCAAGGCGGCAGTGCCACAAGTATGTGGGACTATCATTATCAACTTTACATCTTTTGGTATTCACACTATGAATATGTGTAGCATTACGCTCGAGATTCATTAAGAATAAACCATTCACCATTGGAGCATGACCATAAAACATATCTCTCATATAAATAGAACAACCATTATTCTCGGATTTAAATGAGTAGCCATCTCGAATTAAACAAGATCCTGATACAATGTTCATGCTCAAAGCTGGCACTAAATAACAATTATTGAGGTTTAAAACTAATCCCGTAGGTAAATGTAGAGGTAGCGTGCCGACGGCGATCACATCGACCTTGGAACCATTCCCGACGCGCATCGTCACCTCGTCCTTCGCCAGTCTCTGCTTATTCCGCAGCTCCTGCTTTGAGTTACAAATGTGAGCAACTGCACCGGTATCAAATACCCAGGAGCTACTACGAGTACTGGTAAGGTACACATCAATTACATGTATATCACATATACCTTTCGTGATGCCGGCCTTCTTGTCCGCTAAGTATTTGGGGCAGTTCCGCTTCCAGTGACCACTTCCCTTGCAATAAAAACACTCAGTCTCGGGCTTGGGTCCATTCTTTGGCTTCTTCCCGGCAGCTTGCTTACCGGGCGCGGCAACTCCCTTGCCGTCCTTCTTGAAGTTCTTCTTACCCTTGCCTTTCTTGAACTTAGTGGTTTTATTCACCATCAACACTTGATGTTCCTTTTTGACTTCTACCTCTGCTGATTTCAGCATTGCAAATACTTCAGGAATGGTCTTTTCCATCCCCTGCATATTGAAGTTCATCACAAAGCTCTTGTAGCTCGGTGGAAGCGATTGAAGGATTCTGTCAATGACCGCGTCATCCGGGAGATTAACTCCCAGCTGAGTCAAGCGGTTATGTAACCCAGACATAGTGAGTATGTGCTCACTGACAAAACTGTTTTCCTCCATCTTACAGCTGAAGAACTTGTCGGAGACTTCATATCTCTCGACCCGGGCATGAGCTTGAAAAACCATTTTCAGCTCTTCGAACATCTCATATGCTCCGTGTCTCTCAAAACGCTTTTGGAGCCCCGGTTCTAAGCTGTAAAGCATGCCGCACTGAACAAGGGAGTAATCATTGGAATGTGTCTGCCAAGCGTTCATAACGTCTTGTTCTGCAGGGAGAACAGGTGCTTCACCTAGCGGTGCTTGTAGGACATAATCTTTCTTGGCAGCTATGAGGATGATCCTCAGGTTCCGGACCCAGTCCGTATAGTTGCTGCCATCGTCTTTCAGCTTGGTTTTCTCTAGGAACGCGTTGAAGTTGAGGACAACGTTGGCCATTTGATCTACAAGACATGTTGTAAAGGTTTTAGACTAAGTTCATGATAATCAAGTTCATCTAATCAAATTATTCAATGAACTCCCACTCAGATAGACATCCCTCCGGTCATCTAAGTATAACATGATCCGAGTTAACTAGGCTGTGTCCGATCATCACGTGAGACGGACTAGTCAACATCGGTGAACATCTTCATGTTGATCGTATCTTCTATACGACTCATGCTCGACCTTTCGGTCTTCTGTGTTCCGAGGCCATGTCTGTACATGCTAGGCTCATCAAGTCAACCTAAGTGTTTGCATGTGTAAATCTGTCTTACACCTGTTGTATGTGAACGTTGGAATCTATCACACCCGATCATCACGTGGTGCTTCGAAACAACGAACTGTCGCAACGGTGCACAGTTAGGGGGAACACTTTCTTGAAATTATTATGAGGGGTCATCTTATTTACTACCGTCGTTCTAAGTAAACAAGATGTAAAAACATGATAAACATCACATGCAATCAAATAATAATAGTGACATGATATGGCCAATATCACATAGCTCCTTTGATCTCCATCTTGGGGCTCCATGATCATCTTGTCACCGGCATGACACCATGATCTCCATCATCATGATCTCCATCATCGTGTCTCCATGAAGTTGCTCGCCAACTATTACTTCTACTACTATGGCTAACACGTTTAGCAATAAAGTAAAGTAATTTACATGGCGTTTCTCAATGACACGCAGGTCATACAAATAATAAAGACAACTCCTATGGCTCCTGCCGGTTGTCATACTCATCGACATGCAAGTCATGATTCCTATTACAAGAACATGATCTCATACATCACATATATATCATTCATCATCCATCACGACTTTGGCCATATCACATCACATAACACTTGCTGCAAAAACAAGTTAGACGTCCTCTAATTGTTGTTGCAAGTTTTACGTGGCTGCAAGAGGGTTCTAGCAAGAACGTTTTCTTACCTACGTTAAAGCCACAACGTGATTTGTCAACTTCTATTTACCCTTCATAAGGACCCTTTTCGTCGAATTCGCTCCAACTAAAGTGGGAGAGACAGACACCCGCCAGCCACCTTATGCAACTAGTGCATGTTAGTCAGTGGAACCGGTCTCACGTAAGCGTACGTGTAAGCGTCCGCTTCATCCCACAATACCGCTGAAGCAAAATAAGACTAGTAGCGGCAAGAAAGTTGACAACATCTACGCCCACAACAAATTGTGTTCTACTCGTACAAAGAGAACTACGCATAGACCTCGTTCATGATGCCACTGTTGGGGAACATTGCAGAAAACAAAAAATTTCCTACGGTTTCACCAAGATCCATCTATGAGTTCATCTAGCAACGAGTGATCACACGTACGATCAGCGTGACCTCCGCGTTCAACACACGTACGATCAGCGTGACCTCTCCTCCTTCTTGATACATCAAGCGGGAAGGAGAGGTTGATGAAGATCTAGCAGCACAGGGCTTCGCCGTTCTACTGCAAGAGGGAGAGGTGTAGTAGGGGAGAGGGAGGCGCCAAGGCTTCAGGGTGCGGCTGCCCCTCCCTCCCCCCCTTTATATAGGCCCCCTGGGGGGCGCCGGCCCTTGGAGATTGAATCTCCCAAGGGGGGCGGCGGCCAGGGGGGTGGAGTACCCCCCAAGGCAAGTGGGGCGCCCCCCCCACCCTAGGGTTTCCAACCCTAGGCGCAGGGGGTGGGCCAAGGGGGGCACACCAGCCCACTATGGGCTGGTGCCCCTCCCCACTTCAGCCCATGGGGCCCTCCGGGATGGGTGGCCCCACCCGGTGGACCCCCGGGACCCTTCCGGTGGTCCCGGTACAATACCGGTGACCCCCGAAACTCTCCCGATGGCCGAAACTGCACTTCCTATATATAATTCTTCACCTTCGGACCATTCCGGAACTCCTCGAGATGTCCGAGATCTAATCCGGGTCTCCGAACAACTTTCGGGTTACTGCATATTCATATCTCTACAACCCTAGCGTCATGTAGATCCTACGGGTTCGGGAGACATGTAGACATGACCGACACTAGTAGAAAACAGGGCTATGGTCACGGGGCAATATTCACATTAGTCCCGGTTCAGTCACGAACCGGGACTAATGTGAGCATTGGTCCCGGTTCAGTCACGAACCGGGACTAATGTGAGCATTGGTCCCGGTTCGTGCGGCTAAGGCATTAGTCCCGGTTCACTTGGGCCCTTTAGTCCCGGTTTAAGACGTGAACCGGGACTAAAGGGTGCGATGACCTTTAGTCCCGGTTCGTGCCTCAAACCGGGACTAAAGATTAGACCTTTAGTCCCGGTTTGAGGCACGAACCGGGACTAATGGGGTTGAGACCTTTAGTCCCGGTTCGTGCCCCGAACCGGTACTAAAGGTCCCATTTTCAAACTCTACCCCCCCCCCCCCCCCCCCCGTGGATCGCCTTTTCAGTTTAAAAAAAAATAAAATAAAATAATGGAAATGTCAAAAAAAAAGAAAATAAGTTTCTCATGTGATATGTGGTCTAGTTGTTGGGAAAATTTGCAAATGTGAATTTTGACTTTATTTGCAAAATCTCTTTGAATATTCAAACAGTGTGCAAACTGTGGTCAAACAATGGTCAAACTAATTATTCTAGAATATTAGTGTTACTAAATTATTTTAGTTATTTCAATTTTGGTCAAATCTGGTCAAACTGTGGTCAAACAATGGTCAAACTAATTATTCAAGAAATATTAGTGTTACTAAATAATTATTGTTTTTTAAAACAATAGTTTCAAACTCAAACAGTGAAATGTGTCACTTCATGCTCAAGCAAAATTCCCGAAGGTTAATAGGATTGACATCTTACTATTGTCAGGAAAACAACAAGTGCAGACTTGGAGCGAGGGAGAATAGAACCCGGAAGTTAAGCGTGCTCAGGCTGGGGGAGTGGGAGGATGGGTGACCGTTTGGGAAGTTAGATGATTTGGAATGATGAGGGGTGATTAGAGGATAAATTGAGAAGTGATGAGGGGTGGTGATTACAGACTAGAGGTTAAAATAATTCAGAAATTTGAAAATCAAAAAAAATTATAAAATTTCCTTTAGTCCCGGTTGGTGTTACCAACCGGGACTAAAGGTGGAGCTCCACGTGGTCGCGCCCTTTAGTCCCGGTTATGGATTGAACCGGGACTAAAGGGTCAGGGCATTAGTACCGACACTTTAGTCCCGGTTCAGGAACCGGGACTAAAGGCCCTTACGAACCGGGACTAAAGGCCCTTTTTCTACCAGTGCGAGATGGCTCTCCGGTCAATAACCAACAGCGGGATCTGGATACCCATGTTGGCTCCCACATGCTCCTCGATGATCTCATCGGATGAACCACGATGTCGAGGATTCAAGCAACCCCGTATACAATTCCCTTTGTCAATCGGTACGTTACTTGCCCGAGATTCAATCATCGGTATCCCAATACCTCGTTCAATCTCGTTACCGGCAAGTCACTTTACTCGTACCGTAATGCATGATCCCGTGACCAGACACTTGGTCACTTTGAGCTCATTATGATGATGCATTACCGAGTGGGCCCAGAGATACCTCTCCGTCATACGGAGTTACAAATCTCAGTCTCGATTCGTGCCAACCCAACAGACACTTTCGGAGACACCTGTAATGTACCTTTATAGTCACCCAGTTACGTTGTGACGTTTGGTACACCCAAAGCACTCCTACGGTATCCGGGAGTTACACGATCTCATGGTCTAAGGAAAAGATACTTGACATTGGAAAAACTCTAGCAAATGAACTATACGATCTTGTGCTATGTTTAGGATTGGGTCTTGTCCATCACATCATTCTCCTAATGATGTGATCTCGTTATCAATGACATCCAATGTCCATAGTCAGGAAACCATGACTATATGTTGATCAACGAGCTAGTCAACTAGAGGCTTACTAGGGACATGTTGGTGTCTATGTATTCACACATATATTACGATTTCCGGATAGCACAATTATAGCATGAATAAAAGACAATCATCATGAACAAGGAAATATAATAATAATCTTTTTATTATTGCCTCTAGGGCATAATTCCAACAGAGAAACCCACACAACGGTAGATCAGAAGATTTCTTTTCTCACTGCCAAAATGCCCAGAACGTTCTGGGCTTTATTTTGGGGGTGCAATTCTGGGCATTTTGGCAATGAGAAAAAAAAATCTTCTGATCTTATTCTTTTAGAAGTTTTGGCTGTGCTTAGCAATAATTAGATTATTTTCCAATCATGTACAAAAATACTTCGACCACTTATTATAAAGGGTCACTCCCTCAGTCCCATAATATAAGATGTTTTTGCAAGCTTACATAGCTTATGGAAACTTCTTATATTGTGGGACGGAGCGAGTATAATGCCATTTTTTCGCTTCCTTACCTGTATTAAGAAAATGAATTTTGCAGGGCAGCACCTTTTTATTATAATGTATGTGTAGTTATGTGTGTTTTGGGATATAGTTTTTCTCCCGTTACAAAGCACGGGCATATATGCTATGTTAGACTAACATATATACATAGGTTTAGGCACGCCATGCCTTGAAGTCCCTAAAGATGGACATGTTGGATGAGGTATGAAGGAACTTGGCAACCACTTTATACACACTTTTGGTCCAGACATTAATTCTATGGAGGAACAGCAATAATTGCATTCAGGTGAAATTACTTTGAAACCGCAGCATCCAGGTAAAATTACTTTGGAAGTTATTATATCCTACCACCATGATTTAAAGTCATTAATAAAGCCTCGACATCGAACGAACTATACCACATTTTTATTATCTGATGTTGGTAAGTCCAATAAGCACCACATCTATGATATTTTTATTTTCAGTACGGTAATCTAAAGATAAGTGTGTTCACGTGATTAGTTCACTACGATTCTGGTCGCAAGTTTTGAACTAGCGCCCAGAGAATATTGTTGTTCATTAATCCATCATTGTTGTCATCATCAAACTTATCCTCTACCTGTCCAACTTCATTAATGATAATTGGCGTTTGCTTCGCAACGAAGCATGTCAATTTTTTTCTCCCGTTGCAACGCACGGGCATGTTTGCTACTGATCATTGAAGACCTTAACCCCCTTCTTCCCACTCTTATCCACTGACGGTCCGCTGCAATCTTCTTTACCTTTGCATCTTCACACTACCTACCCGAATCTCCTCCAAACATATCAGTTGCTCTTGGAAAGTGTTCCTTTTGCCTGCCCTTAATTGCAGCCTCGCAATTTCCTGCCTTGCATCCCTCAACTTTCAACCTGAGGCAAACGCCAAATTTGCAAGAGCAATGGCAGGCCGCCATCACGTGGCTTGCCCTAACAATAGTTCCCAGTGCAAATCACCAAGCTACCACAAGAAATTTAATGGTAATGGTAAGAGCATCTCCATTGGGCGCGCTTCGCCTCGGTGCGGTATAATTCTTTTACAGCGTCAAATTAGTCTTTTTGCGTGCGGAAGCGACGAAGTGGTTTTCTAGATGCACAAAAACACGGCGCCGAATCCGGCGACCCCACCAGCAGCAGCCCAGATTTTGCAGGGCGCACAATCCGCCTGGGATACCACTTTTAGCGCATGCGCTAAAAGTTTTTTATGCACGGTCTATTTTACAGCATCTGCCGGGGCGCTGTTTTTTGTCTCCGGCGCAAAAAAGATGGTTTATAGCATGTGAGGCATTTTTTGGGCGCCTATTGGAGATGCTCTAAGCAAGAAAAATAAATGTGAGCATCATATTTTGCACATTATCAGTCATCCATGCGTCCTTCTATAGATCTCTTTTCGTTTCACACATTCTCACTTTTTTTATCCATGGCAATGTTTCATCCACCCATATTACTAGTTGTGCTGAAGACATTTTTCACCAAACATAAAACCAACCAACTTTAGAAGAACTAGCTAGGGAACTAAGAATCCAATGAACGAAGAAAATAGCACCTTTGCTTTGCTAAGAATGCAGAGAGCTAAGCTACCTATCAAGTCTAAGCTGCAAAGGAGATGATGACGATCTGATTTAATCTGATCAACCTAGCTAACCCCTCACCTTCAGATCAAGCACGACCACGCTGATGTCATCGAGGCTATGCTCATTGATGGCAAGATTTGTTAGGCGGATAGCAGCACAGACACACTGAACCTCTTCCTCCTTTCCTACCGGTGCATTCGCACCCTTTCTCTTGTCTTCCAGGCACTTCTTAGCTATGCTGCATGCCTTCTGGTTTGAGATCACATCCCACAGCCCGTTGCTCGCAAGGATCAGGCAGTCATCGTCGTCCGACCTTGCGGTTATGGTAATATCAGGCTCACATGTCATTTGAGGATTGAGGAATGTGTGCCCTGCAAACATAGTTCAAATTCAAATGAGACTCAGTAACTGAAGAATCAGAACTATATACTAAGAAAATAAAACTTGTTATAGAAATGAACGAACTTCTCAAAAAAGATGAAACGGAATTTATGTTATTTCTCGTTTGAAATTACTTAGGGAATTAACTCTCACATATCTACAAAAGCCAAATAAGTAGGCTTCTCGTCAAAGATTTTATAAGCAAATAACAATTCCCAAATGAACCTTCATTTGTGTTTTGTAGGGAGTATGAACTCTCAATACGACATCAATGATAATGATACAGTACAGAATAACATCCTTCATAAAGGTAAGACTGTTAAAAATATACCAAGTCACAGTTTACCAAAGGAAACAATATTTTCATAAGTATTGTCGCAAAACACTCTGGGCTTTATAAATAATATCCTCACTAATTCTACTTAGTTTAATGACACACAAAAGTAAAAAATGTATATTAAATATGCATCTATTCAAATAATAGGTGGTCAAAATCAATCACTTTTCTAGGTTCATGCAAATAAACTATTCATACAAGCTAGTTGTTCAAAAAACTTGCCAAAAGTAGAGCAGCAATGGTAGCTAACATACTGTTGAACGGCTACTATTTTTTTGACATCCATCAAATTTGTTGATGTCTATTCGCTACTTACTGTAGAAAAGGTAGAATTAGTGACTACCGACTAACGAGGTGCAAAAGCACACTAAATTACATAACTAGATAGTAGGCTGCAAATACCAAAAATATAGCCATTCATCAAGTGGTACAAACTATATATGGTGAGTTGCCGCATCTGCAACTTCTACAGGGTGATTCTAGTAAACAGCCATACTATAAAAGCAATAACACATTGTAAGAATGAATGGTGTGCGGATGGTAGTGCTTCCAGACCAAGCAAGAACACTAAATTATGGGATTTCACCTGGTGTGCACACAACCTAGATGTTGACCGTAAGTGTCATCATCAACCTTATTACCGGCCTGCCCACACCCGAACTAGCCGACCAAAAGAGCAATCACTTGAACAGACATGGTGCATTCCACAACAGCGTGTAGCAGCCCCCGCCACCAGACATGGTGCATGACAACCATGGCCTGCTTGCTCCAAGATTCGGCCCGCGGGCAAGCCACCCAGGTGCTGTTCACGTAGGTGCAACACATTCTGAGAGCCGCAACGATATTACCTTAGCCTACGGCCAAATCTACCCGGCTAGGACAGTGCATGCATGGTTGATCACATCAGATCCATGCACATAGTGCACCGACTAGGTGCAGGGGTGACACAGCCCGTCGCCATTGCGACATAGGGAACAATCTCCCTCCAAGCGCAACTCTACTAGCTCCATCATGGAGAAAGCCCCACCACCCCCTCACGATCAACCAGACTAATTTGGTCCGCACGCAGCACCATCAAAAGAGGTGGGTAGAGGGAGGAGAGGAAGGAGGTGGCAGCTATCTAAGGTTTTTATAGCAGAGCCACCAATAGGAGGGTGACTCGTCATGGTAAGCGGGTCAACATATGATAAGGTTCAACTATCAGTAAGAAACCTAAGGTCGGAGACAAATATATCAACCTTGTATGACAATGGAAATCAACAAAAATGAAGGAATAAACCAAATTTAGAAGGACAACCAAGGACAAAGTATGTCAATGATATGTGATAACCTTACTTTCTGTGATTTCCAAAGTCAAAACATATAGATTTGCAACCATCAAAATCGAGAATTCTGTATTTATGAGTTTTCAATAATGTGATAAACTAAATTATAGGATAAGTAATCATAAAATCCCCTTGGCAACTAGAGAAGCTAGTGCCTTTACGTAGATTATTTAAAATAAAATTTCTATATTAGACTCAAGAACGAACGCTTTTGTATAGAAGATAAAAAATTCTCATGTAGTTTTGTCTTATGATATAGCCATTTGAACTTGTAAGAACTATAACCTGTATATTTTGTTAGTTACATATATGACACGATGTGACATTTCTTACTACACCCATTGCACCATATAGACATTCCCAAGGGTCACAGGGTGCTTTGACAGTTTTCACCCCTCCCTCTAGTCCATGATCAAAACAAATTCTCGTCTTTTTTTCTTTGCGGGAACTAGTAGCATTTTGCCCTCATTTTAAATTTACCAAAATAATTAAAATATGAGATTAATACTCAATCTTATGCTTCCTTTTAAATTTAATGCTTAGGAAAAGTTTATTGTTCAACCAATTCATCGTGTGCCTCTAAAAGATGCAAGTAAAAGGATGTTGAAATATATTGGCAACACTTCTTTGTAAGCTTAAGCTTTTGGGCAAAGTTATGAGGTGCATGCGGTTCAATGTGGTATCTATAAAACAAAACTTGAATTCAACACCTAGACAACAGAGTGCTAATAAAAATAGTTGCGGCCTATGTCAACCCCCCATCGAGTATAGAAGAGCCTAGATGCGAGTTGAGCGTTCAAAAATATTATCCACTCTTCTTCGTTAGATTAAGGTTCTGGGTGAACTAGTTAGTAGCATGTATTGAATAGGTACCGTACTCATTGAATGGGAACTGTACATGTGTTGGTTAGGTCTCGAGTTTCATTTCAAAGTAGATACAATTTCCACGTAAAATCAAAAAAATTCTCGCGAGCTTAAATATTAGTTAATATTAATAAGGCATAAATATCTGACTTGGAAACATATATGTGGAGATGAATAACACGCAAATCTAACATGAATGTCTGAATCCATGACATATTAACGTTAAATTTTGGTATACTAAACTGGATACCAGGTTCAAATGACTTTGCTATCCATTAGTGGGCCAAAGATGTGCCTTCATCGTAATTGGTGCACAAAAGCTTAGCAAAAGGTTTGCAGTATATCAATATCACAGTATGGAGAACATTTAGTTATGTAATACTAAGGGCTTCAAGATAGCCTAGTGGTGGAATTGAGCGGGTGCATTTTCGTCGACTTTGGTTTCACTCTTTGGAGGCACTTGATTCTACAATGTACATCATTTAAGACTATCATCTCTCCTTGACACATATGCCACATCTCTCGTACCCATTGGTACATGTGATTGTCGAAGTCATCCTATGGTGTACATTGAGTTATGAATTACGAAGTACTTCGAGATAGCCTTGTAGTTGCATTGCAATAGCACATGTTTATCGGCCATAGTTTGACTCTCACCAGAGGCACTTAATTTTGGAATGTGGTTCATTGGGAGCAATCATTTCTTATGGACAAAAATTTGCACACGGCTTCTCCCCATTTTTGCATATGGTTAAATAATAAATATCAGGCTCGGACTACAAAATACACCATCTATGACATGGGATAATGTGTAGCGCAAATGTAACTTGGCCTTGGGTTTGATAAAGGTGGGTACGCTCAATGTAAATGGTCACCGCACATGCATATAGCTTTATTTAGATACATATGTAGAACTTCATTCCCTTCGATTCTCTTCATCAAACAAATGCACATAATGGTACAAATTTATAGAGGTAACAAACATGTAACCAGACGGAGTGGACATAAAGTGTGAAAAGAAGATTACATGGTAGCATAAAGAACTAAGATCAAGTCAACATGATCGATAGAAGACCCATGTGGAGATGTAAAAAAGATTCGCTCCTTGTCCTTTGCCTTGGTAACATAGTCTACTTAGGAGACCATGAAGTAGTAATCTTGACGATGGCAGATGAATTATAGGGTGTGGATTATAATCACATGAAAGATAATTTGGACATGTTCACGAGAAGCTCGATCCCTTTTTGGTGTCCCTTCTTCACCTCCATAGGATACCTCTACAATTGACATTTGTCCTTATCCATCTTGTAACTCTTTAATCATGCTACCTAGATATAACTATCTTCCAATCATACAGAGGGCCATTCTATCTCTAATGATATGTCTCTACTGATAGCAGCGTTAGTCGACGAGGGTCCTATGAGGTCAATGATGTAAACTGCAACGATAATCTATATTAGATATAGTACGTTATGTAGACTTGTACTCTGTTTAATTTTGCATATGACGCCCCTTCAATTTTTATCTTGTATTAGAGACTAAACATACATGATGACTAACCTTTCACCAGTCTATGAATCCCTCAGTTTCCATCTTGTCTAACTAGACATGTAGATAATTTTTTATGGGAAACTGTGCCCATATGTTTATCATTACCTTTCCACTACACACCAAAAAAGGTAATTGGTGTATTGCGTTGGCTATTTGATAAGATGTTACTACATTTACACACTTCCAAATTTTGCCACTTCCAACCTCGCACAAGTAGCCGACCTCATTATAGATTGATGCAGCTCTCCAGACGTCTCATGTAGTTTCATACACACAATTCATATCGAACCACCGAACTACCATCATATCTTTTATAGATTGATGCAGCTCGGCACACGTGTCATTGTACCAGGGCGGTAGGGTGACAGTGATCAGAGCAAATATGGGTTCTGTGGCATGGCCCAATATGCCAGACAATGGGGGTTCCTCGAGATCCACATCCGTAGCGATCGGATCAGCCGAGGGATCCATGTGGGCAGGGGGGGCACGACAAAAGCAACAAGTATTCCTTTGGGGTGCACATTGGTGGCACAACACTGCAAAGTAGCGTTACCCAACCCCGGGGAAGGTAGGCTGGAATTTGTAGGGCTCGAATTTGGATCGACAACAACAACCCATAAGAAATAGATGGACTAGGTGGGGTGGAACTCTTCCACCTCGATACCCCGCGGCACCTCAGATTTGGCAACCATTGGTGTTAATGGATCTCGATTATTGTCTCCACCACTTCCACCGGGGCCCTGGTGAACGGGAAACCAGGCCCACCTTTCCCCCTTGTTCGCAGATTATGCCAAGGGGATCCTCTCACCCATTTTGTTAGCAATTGTCATCGACACCCTCAATTCCCTATTGCAGCATGCGATTAGCTCTAGTATGTTGAAGTGCCTCACAGCATGCCATGCAACATCGAGTGTTTTGTTCTTCGCCGATGACGTTGTCATTTTCTGCCATCCCTACAGTTCTGCAAATGTTCAGAAAAGCTTCTACCTTGTGCACCAATTTCTCAAATGCTCACACACGCCCATTTGCTGCTCACAGTAGGCTTCTGATGATATCGGTTCCTCCCTCTCTTGCTCGATGATGGCCTTCCCCATTCAATTCTTTGGGCTTCCCTTGTCCATGCAAAAAGTTTCTTCTGCAATCCTTATGCCCTTGGTGGATAGACCCATTTGTGCGGCGAGAGCAGACCCTCGTCTGCCATGTGCTCATCGTGATGCCCACGTACATCCTAATGGCGATGGCTATCTCCCCGCCGATCCTCAAGAAGATCACCAGAGTGATCTACGACTTCCTCTGTCAATGTTGCAAGGATGAAAGGTGGGTTGTTGCCTTGTCAGCACGACCAAGATCTGTCGACAGCTTGAGTTTGGCGGCCTTGGCGTCTGAGACTTGCAGTGCACGGGCATCTCCCTGTGCATGCGCGCTAGTTGTGGCTTCTTGACCCTGGCACCATCTGCACTTGTTGTGTGATCTCGAGGTGCAAGACCTCTTCCACGCATAAACAGTCTGGACCTTGGGAGATGTCCGCTCCTGCCACTTTTGGATTCTTGAAAATTGTGTCATCAATTGCAACTCTTGTTTCCCATAGGAGTCACCACTCTCAGCTGGTTTGCGAAGCCCTTGATGAATTCACCTTGATTGGGTATATCCATGGCGGCCCCATCGCCATGGTTGGGTATGTCGACTTGTGGAGGCGCATCCAGCAGCTCACCCTCATAGTGGCACCAGACTCAATTTCCTGGTGTTCGTCCGAGAATGGGCAATACTTGGCAAAATCCTGCTACAAGGCGATTTTCCTTGGATCAACCTTAGACCCCTTCTGGCGTTTGATCTGGCGCAACTGGGCGCCTCTCAATGTCAAATTCTTCGTCTGGTTTGCTTCCCATAATAGATGCTGGACTATTGATCGCATTGCCTCCCGCCGTTTTCAGCACGAGCCTCTCCGTGTCCTGTGCTCACAAGACAAGGAAACGTAGTAGCACGACTTATCACTGTCATAGTTGACGAAGCACGTCGTTGGGCTGCCACTGGTGCGAAAGTGCGAGACAGGATATTGCATGTGTTGGAAATATGAGCAATTTACCGAATGATTTTATTAACAGAAATACTATATAAAGCATGACTAATATAGTAGAGATAGAATAATTCATGCGATCTGACAAAGAGAATGTAAATAGCATCTGCATATATGAACTGTAGCCAAACATATCTAGATCAGATAGTAAAGCAAGTTGCATATATGAAGTAGAACCTAACATATCTAGGGCAAACAATAGAATATGGAACTGTGGTAGGACCCCGAACAGAAAGAACAAGAACACGTACGGGACAGCAGCAGCAGAAGCATTGGACTTGGGGTTGACATCCTCGCCAGCCATGTCGTGGAGGAGGTTGTCGACGTTGGGAAAGAAGTCTTCGTCGGAGTCCGGGTGTCCGTGACGAAGAAGTCAGTAGTCGCGCGGAGCGCTCCACAAAAACCTTATCACCCTTCTCCCGTACAGGACTCAAAGAGGTGCGGTTTCGGAGGCCTACTGTCCCGACCTGCGGTGCATGCTGCAAGCCGGGATGAGGAAGACAGTAGTAGTTCAGAGATTGGAACCGGTGGCGAGAGGAAAAAGTTCTTGTGCATCTCTCTGAGAGGAGCGACCTCCCTTTATAGACGCAAGAGAAGGAGGCAAGAGGCCAGCGACGGAAGATGAAGCAGAAGAGGGAGACGAAGCGAACAGACTTTTGTCGAAGAGGCGAGCCGTTCAGATTGGAAAAAAATTAGACATCGGCTCGGCTCATTCCCGCAATCCGCGTTGCGGCGAGGCGGGCAGCGGAGGAGGCGCGCGCGTATGTCCCTCTTGTTCTCATGCTCATACATGTGAGGAAAGAACCTTCCTTATAAAGAGGTCCAACTCTCTCTAAACTAGCAATGTGACACTAAACTTTAGTTCCACCTCTTACCTTGTATAAATGGACTACGTGGGCCTTTAGGATTTATTAAGAATTTCTGAAACTGCTATTAGGCTGGCCTAAAATAGACAAAATTCCAGCTGCATGTAACCTGAACTTTAGCAACACCTAGGTCAGAACACACGCTCCTAACGCTCACTTTGCATCCTCGACCATGCCTCTGTGTGTACGTGGCCTGACGATTTCACTATGTAATCTTTTCTCTATTCTATCAATGCAAAGATACACGCATCGAATGTATTCACGAAAAAAGAACTTAACAAGTCCAGCACTAATAATGCATGGGAGCAAAACGACATATTTTTACTTATTAAACGAATTACTTGACAAATTACCACATTATTATATATATATATATGTATATATATATATATATATATATATATATATATAGTGTTACTATTCATCACCCAGGATGCAGAATAAGTTATTCTTCACCCGACGTAATTTTACGATTATTTCATAATTAAATTACGTTTATATTTCAAATAGTTACGTTCATATTGATTCACTATGTAAAATTTGGCATAAGAAAATAAAAATATAGGTCATAAAATAAGAAAATTTGCAGTTTATGTGTATTTTACATTATGTTTTACGTTTGTAATTTTACATAACATAAAATATTTTTTATGACGATTATATATTTTCTTACGGTCTCTTTTTATGTTAGAAATAAGTCAAAACTTACGGAACGTAAAATTACGGTGCATTTATGGCAAAATAGAGGGGGTGAAGAATAATTATTCCTCACCCAGGGTGACGAATAGTCATATATAGTGTTACTATTCATCACCCAGGGTGCAGAATAAGTTATTCTTCAACCGAAGTAATCTTACGATCATTTTATAATTAAATTACTTTTGGAATTCAAATAGTTACATTCCTATTGATTCACTACGTAAAATTTGACATAAAAAAATAAAAATATAGGTCATAAGACAAGAAAATTTATAGTTTATGTGTATTTTAGACTATGTTTTTACGTATGTAATTTTAAATAACATAAATTATTTTTTACGGCGATTATATATTTTCTTAGGGTCTCTTTTTGCGTCGGAAATAAGACAAAACTTACGGAGCGTAAAATTATGATGCATTGATTGTAAAATAGAAGTGGGTGAAGAATAACTATTTCTCACCCAGCGTGACGAATATATAGTAGGCTTTTCTTTCTTTCTCATAAGAAGATAGTCGCAAAAATATATTTCATAAGGACGATCGAACGGCCAATGCTAACAGAGGCATTGAGCAGTAGGGAGTAGCTTTTTTTTTTTTAAGTGAGCAGTAGGCAGTAGCTAACAAAGCCAGGAAGGAGGCTTTGTTTGCTTGTCACATGACACGACGCATGCATAGCTAAGAACAAATTTTCCATACATGCATGAACGATAGTTGTTGTTATATTTTTTTTGCGTGGACATTTTTTAGTTTCTTGACATAAAATTTTTTAACCTCGCAAAAAAAAGACATTAACTATTTTGAAAGAAGGTTAACGCTACTTGTGCATACCTAAAGCTCGCGACCTGCTAAGGATCCCCTGCACGCGCGGCACCCCGTCGTAGTGGTACATCCGTGCGCCACCGGGCGCCGCCATGTCGTCCAGCCGTGTGAGCTGCATCCACATACACATCAAGCTCACATTAATCCCCAGCGAGGAGAAGGACAGGCGCACCTCGTATTGGACGAGGAAAGAAACACAATACACAATTACACATGACACCAGCAGCATGCTCACCTTGCGGTCCTGGGAGAGTGGGACGGCGCGGCAGAGCACGGCGCGGGAGTCGCCGCAGTTGGCCACGAGGATGTGGCCGCGAACCACGAGCGCCACCACCGCCGTGGACCCCATGACGGTGCCCGTCGGCACCCCGACGCCGCCAGCTCGTCCGCCCGCGCGAAGCTCCGCCTCAGCGGGCCCTTCCATGCGCACAGCTCCGCCTCTTCGTCTTGCTGCTGCTTCTTTCGGTAGGCTACGGCCGCGCGGGTCAGCTCGTCCGCCAGGATCGCGTGCATGTGGTCCCTCAACACCACCGATACCTGCACCACCACGGAAATTCTGAGTACATACAAGTCGGTGATGAGCTTGAGTGTGGCCACGTTCGTAGAGAGGTTACCACGGGGCCGCCGTGGCCGTCGAAGACGGCGAAGAAGTGCATGCGCGAGCCGTCGACCCAAGAGCAGAAGGACGGGCGCATCGACACGGTGTCCTGCATGGTCACCGTGTCCTCCCGCGGCTTCCCCGCCGCCCCGTACGCCCCGCGCCACGCCGCCCGCACTGCCGCACCGGAGCCCTCCTTTTCCTTCGCGACGGTTGCGAGGTGAGGGCTCCCGCGAAGGCGGCACGCCGGCAGGTGGCATTCCTCGTAGCCCTTTGGTGCTTCGACTCCGCCCTGGCCGGCCGCGGGGAAGTTGTTCACGCCGACGCTGGCCGTCACGACGGATTGATCCTTCCCAGGAACAGGCTGAGCATGTCTCGCGCCGATCGCGAAGCAGCAGAGCATCTTCATTTTGGCTAGGCTAGCAAGAGTGAGGGGTAGAGCTACACAGAAACGGACCTTCGTAGAGGAGTAGGAGGAGGAAGGGGGAATAGAGCGCAGGAACCTCTCCCTCAAACACTAAGGAGATTACTTGTACTCGCGTCGCTTTTGGATGCAAATTAGTGCTTGCTGCATTATTGCTTCCTCATTTTCACCTCTATTTGTTCATTGATGGAAAATGGCCATATCTTCTATTCCCTATTTATTACCCTTAATTAGTTTCTTGTTCATTATTGCAAGTACTAGAAATATACGGAGGATTCCATACGAACATTCTTTTCGGGAAGAAAAACACATCGGGTTTGATCGGCGGTGATTTGTCCTTCCTTTATCTCACTCGCTTTTATTTGCTACCATGTATATCAAGCCAATCCCAATATATTACCTTGGCTCTTCGCGTGCTCTCCTAACAGATATGGCAGAGTTTCAGAAACCACCCTCCTCCAGTGACTAATCTATATGATACTAAATTGAAGCCTATAGTAATCTCAAAAAAAAAAAATTGAAGCCTATAGTTACCGTCATCTATGTCTTCCTCTCCACCACCTTTGTACAAATATAAAAGGAACTAATACTTAATCGAAATATGTATGTGGCAACCCAAATCGTTTTTGCAAAACTGCCAACCCACCTGGATGCCGTCCGTTTGTAGATGCCGAGGTCGCGATCTCACCACTCAGGCGCTGGAAACACAGAAGATGGAGTTGAGATGTACGTATTTACGCATGTATGCCACCGCTAAGTGAACCCAGCGTACCGATTCGCTTGATCAAAGTCGTGCACCATGCCGTGATAAGATGGAAACTCTTGTTGGCCGCAGTCGCCACTCGCCAATACTCTGCATTCGTCCACCTCAATCCCGTGGCTCGTCCTCGAGCCGACCGCCGGCCGGGCTGGTCGTCCCTGTCGACCTCGCCATCAATGCCCAGTAATTCGATCTGATCTCAACTCCGCTGCTCGCCCTCAACCTCACCTCTGCTCATACGCCGCCGGCTTGGCCGCTTTCCCCGTCGAGCTGACCTCCGAGCTCGTCCTTGTCTAGGTTCCCATCCGTGCTCATTCCTGTCCTGCTTGTTTCTTTGAGATCAGCGAGCAGACTCCTCCTTCTACATACGTCCGAGCTCGTCCTTGTCTTGCTCATCCCATACAATATCAGCAGTAGTCTGAAGGTGTAGCTGCGGAAGCTAGACATCACCTTCATGGACTGATAGGCCCGGGCACTGGCTGCAGCCCTCCAGTGCATCAACCGTAAGGTATAGATTCTAGGTAGGTGAGTTTTCTGATTTTTTTTTGCGGGTGGACTTTTCTGAATTCTGATGTACTAGTAGAGAATAAGCCGCCTAAATGTGCCTCGATCCTGGTGTGCAAAAATGATTGATACATGCACGGATGTAGCACATGTATCTGTGACATAACCACATTATTATGATCTATTGCTATTCTGCCTTGATAGAACAGACTGTAATCAAGATTATTTGCCATTGTTCTTTTTCCCAAAGTTTGTAGTTCCGTCTGATTGAGTATGGTTTCTTCCATACATCTGGACATGATTCAGTTTAGTCATCCATACGATACTCAACAATTTTGATTGTCTTCGACGTGCACATGATTAGCTCATAGTTTATATAGTGAATTAAATTTATGTTGTGAACAAGAATATGAAAGTCCAACCTCTGTTCTGGATGTGGCCTTCTCATACCATCCTGCTGCTAGTTCAGAGAACCATCCAATGTTGGATGGTGACATTTTTCATCTAGTACATATGCAGAACCTGCATAAGCCTTAAAGTAACATGTTTACATCAGAATCTTTGTTGTGAGAGTACTTGACCTGGGTTAGCATCTTAGCATGACATTCTAAACAAGCAAAATTGTATTTTATTCATTTCTGCTTAAGGTGCCATGAACATATGTTGCCCATATTAACCATGTCCATATTCTGTTGTATTTGTTGAAAAAGTACACAACAGTAACTTTTGTGTAAATAACATGGTAATATGCACACCGTAGACCTGATAATGTAGGTGCAAACGTCGCGGTATTTTTGGACCCGAGAAAAATTTTGTTAAAAACATACACATTGTAAATTCTTTGTAAGTAGCATGATAATATATGCACCACATACCAGATAACTTAGGTACAAACACTGTGGTAACTTTCGTCATGGGGAAGAGAATTGTTGAAAAGATACCCGGTAAAATTTGTGGAAATAGCATGAGGATATACGTATCACAGATAATATACGCACTGCAAATCTGAGAACTTGGTGAAAACACCATGGTAATTTGAAACACCATGTACACCATGTTAAGATTTTTTTTTGAAAATATACACATGGTAAATTAAGTTTAAATAGCATGATAATATACGCACCGCAAATCTGAGAACTTGGTGAAAACACCATGGTAATTTGAACCCGAGCAAAAAAATTTGTTGAAACATGCCCCTGTAACTTATGTAAAAACAGCAATATATGAACTACATACCCAATACTTTACGCATAACTTTGACCAAAGAGGGGAAAATGTTATTGACAAAATACTACTGAAAACTTATGTGAATATAGCACGGTAATGTGCGAACCGCATTCCCGACAACTTACGTAGAAACACCGTGGTAACTTTGATCAAGGGGGAAAATAGTAGTTGAAAAACATAGCCCCAATGACTTATGTGAAAATAGCACGGTAATGTACAAACCACAAATCCGATAACTTACGTAGGAACATCTCAGTAACTTTTACCAAGGAGGAAAAAAAGTTGTTTGAAAAATATACCCCTGGTAACTTATACGAAAATAACCCGATAATATACGAACCACATACACAATAACTTATGTCCAAACACCATGGTAACTTTAACCAAGGAGAGAAAAATGTTGTTGAACACCCTCCCCCCCCCTCGGTAACTTGTGTGAAAATATCATGGTAATATACAATCACCGCGGTAACTTTGACCAAGGAGGGGGAAAAGTTTTTGAAAACATACCCCCTCGCTAACTTATGTGAAAATTGCACTGTAATATATGAACCATATACCTGATAACTTACGTAAAATCACTATGGTAAGTTTGACGAAGTCGGATTTTTTTTTTGTTGAAAAATATAACCACAGTAACTTATGTGAAAATAACACGGTAATATAGGAACACATACCGATAATTTACATGCAAAGACCGTGGTAACTTTGACTGAGGAGGGGGTCAAAGTTGCTGAAAACATACCCCCAATAACTCCACATACCTGATAGCTTATGTACAAACACCTTGGTAAGTTTGACAAAGTCGGAAAAAAGTTGTTGAAAAACATACCCCCCCCCCTCCCACTAACTTATATGAAAATAACACGGTAATATATGAACCACATACCCAACTTACGTACAAACACCATGTTAACTTTGATCAAGAGGGGAAAAAGTTGTTGAAAAACATAACTCAGCTAACTTATGTGAAAATAGCACAATAATATACGCGTCACGTACCCGATAACTTATGTACAAACACCGTGATAAGTTTGACCAAGTTGGGAAAAAGTTGATGAAAAATGTTTCCCAATAACTTATGTGAAAAATACCATGATAACTTGCATATCATAGGTGTCGTAACTTTTGAATCCCAAAAAGAAGTCGTCGAAACATACCAATGTGAAATCTAGTTTTGAAAATCTCGTCGCCATGAATCTTTTATGTGAAAACGATTTTTTGCGTTGTACCGATGGTTTGAGCTACAAAACATTTTAAATTTTCAGAATAAGGACAATCTAGAATGATATCAACTTTTGTGTACTCTTGTGTAGACATGCATGTGCATGTGGAAATGGTGGGAGAACCATTTTTATGCCCCTGGTAACTTATGTGAAAATACCACGATAACTTGCATATCACAGACGTGATAACTTATGTAGCACAGACGTGGTAACTTTTGACCCCTAGAAAAAGTCGTCGAAACATACCAACATGGGATCTAGTTTCGAAGATCTCGTCGCGACGAATCTTTTATGTGAAAACGGTTTTTGCATCGGACCGACGGCTTGAGCTACAAAACAATTTAAATCTTTGGGAAAAGGAGAATCTAGGATGACATCAACTCTTTTGTCCTCTAGTGCATGCATATAATTAGAAGAAGTGGGTGCACGGGAAAGGGGAGAAATCATGGTAATCCATGCATGCATATAGATAGAGATAAGGAAAAAGGTGTGTGTGATAGTTTTGCTTATATGGCACACGTGTGCCAAATATCGTGGTCTATACTTAATTAATGCATGGTGATAAGTTTATAGAAAAAGAGTAATTAACTATATGAATAATATTCGTACAAATTAGAAGGAAATGATTTGCAATCAGAGCGTGATGATAAGTTAGCAAATCTTTAATTGCAATAAATGATATTATTTACTATATGTATTTCTGTCCGATAGTGCAAATAAGGAATCAATTAATACATGATGATAAGTTAGTACCCTCCATTCCTAAATAATAAATCTTTCTAGAGATTTCAATAAGCATTACATACAGATGTATATAGACATATTTTAGAGTATATATTCACTCATTTTGCTTCGTATGTAGTATATATTGGAATCTCTAAAAACACTTATATTTAGGAACGGAGAGAGTACTAACATAGGTAATTAATGGTTTCCCTAAAAACCACCTCAACTACCGCATGTCTTACTCCCTTTGTTCCTAAATATAAGTCCTTTTAGAGATTTTAATATGGAGAACATACGGAGCTAAATGAGTGAATATATACATTAAATTATGTCTATATCAAGATTTTGGATCCCAAATGGTCAAATTTTCTCATGGGCGGGCGATATTCTCGGTAACCACGGTTACTGAGAAATACCGAACAAATTCCGGATGCAATTTACAATTAAATTTTAAATTCAAACTCTTTTAAATTAATATAAAAATATCTTGAACTAATATTATTTGGAAAAGAGGTAGTAGCTCAGTGGTACGTCAAACAAGTGCAGCCTTATATGTGTTGAGGTTGCGATTTCAAATCTTTGGGTCCTCATTTTTTTTTCACATTATTTACTTACCTATTCTGAAAAAAAGAATTGCGGTAGGAGGACTCGAACATGGTTACGCCAGAGTAAGGATCTTTGCTTAAATGAGAAACAAAGTTAATTTAGTATACATTGAGCATCTAAATTCATATTATTCATTCGGATTTGTTTGCTCAGATAGGTATTTCTCAAGGGGCGGCGAGAAATGCAGTTACCGCCCGGTATCTGAATTTCTCTTGCAGTACCCAAAACCATGATGTACATACATCTGTATGTTGTTCGTATTAAAATATTTAAAAGACTTATATTTAGGAATGGAAGATTAATTTAGCAAATAAAATAATATTATCTTTGTTAGGATAAGTTCTTACCAAATAAAACCTATTTTTTAAGTTCCGGACCACATTGCTAATAGGATTCCACTACAAATCCGGCGTCCAATTTTTCACCATGGCAAATTGAACGTGTTTTATGGCAATTTGTGTTTGCTAATGATGGCAATTTTAGTTCGCAGGCATGGCAAATCCACCTCAGTTCATCTTATTATATTTTTTTCCAGGAAATTGCCATCCTCGTGAACTAAATTTGCCATCCTCATGCAAACTAAATTTTCAATGAAAACATTTGAATTGCTATGGTTAAAAATCCCACACCAGATTATTAGCATTGCCGTAATAATAAAATGGTACATAATCACTATTTCTGCTTATATTATATATATTACTTAAAAAGAATGTAAGGTTTATGTTTCACTCTTCTCTTGTCCAACCTCCCTACAATTCTTTCCCCCTCCCATCTCATGTTGTTCTTCCATGGGTATCCCAGAAAACTGCCCAACTTTTACGCATATGTAATGACTGTGGATGTAGTTTACTTATATTTGTGTGTTAATATATACTGCACCCGAAATCTTTTCGTTCATTGAAAATCGGAACATTTATTTTGAAAAGTTGTGACGAAGAGGAAGAGGACTGGATGGCGGGGTTACTTGTACATTTTCTGCTTCCCTTGCTTGCATCTGTTTTGGGTAGAACATCCAAGGGGGCCCACACGGTGGCGACATGGTGTGGTGCTAAGGCTTGCTGTTTGATTGTTTCATCATTTTCACCTCCATTGTTAACTGATGGAGAGAAAAGGCATATCTTCTATTTGTTAGCATTAGTAACTTACTCATTATTGCAAGTACTGAAGTTAACGAGGGTTCAAAATAGATATTATTTGCAACTTGGTTTCTCCTTTCTTTATTTAACTAGCTTTATTTGTTACAAAGTATCAAGCCATCTCTGGCTCTTAGTGTGCTCTCATTAGAGATATGGTAGATTTGTAGAGAAAATCCTCCAATGCAGCAGAGATAATTAATCTCTTCATCTCTACCACAAAGTTATACTCAATTAATTCATGCTGATAAGTTCATATATAAAGAGTGATCAATTATTAGAATTATATGAATTGTCTTCCTCTCCACCACCTAGTACAATTATTCAAGGAAGTAATACGTAATCAATGCATGATGCTAAGTTAGTAATTATAAGGATAAGTAATGATAATAAAATATGACATTTTTTCTCCATCACCTCGCACAAACAATGAAGAAAATAATACGTAATTGATGGATTATACCATATGACTTCCTATCCTCTACCTCATATAAATAAGGTATGAAATAATACGTAATTAGACTAGTAGAAAACATAGCTTTGGTTCGAGCCTGGACAGCCCATTAGTCCCGGTTCAGCCATGAATCGGGACCCATGGGGAGCATACGTCCCGGTTCGTGAGCCCAGGGGCCGACCGGGGCCTCATGGGCATTGGTCCCGGATCGTCTGGATCCATTTGTCCCGGTTCCTGGCACGAACTGGGACCAATGGGCCTCCCTCCTGGCCCACATATATTGGTCCCAGTTCGTGGCAAGAACCGGGACAGAAGGGGGAGCTTTAGTCCCGGTTTCAGCCATGAACCGGGACATATGAGTTGCTTATATATACCCCCTCGCCGCAGCAGAGCACTCCACAGTGCTCTGTTTTTTTTGGCTAGCGAGGGGAGGGCACTTGTGTGCTCTAGCTCACCTCCTATGCACATGAGGTGTTCGATGAAATGCCCGAGCCACGCTAGTTAAGTTTTCTCCTCTCGAAGCTCGACCTCCAAGCTCCATTTTCCCTGAGATTTGCATAGGTTTAGCGGTCCGTCACGTCCCGTCCCTGTCTTCACGCCGTCGATCGCCCGTGTTGATCTCGTCGCCGGCACCACCGTGGTGAGCCTCTTGTTCTTATCTTCTTTCTGAAAGAAAAACAATTCTTACTTTAGATAGTTACTTGTCTAATTTTCTTACTTTTGACACACATAATTATATATAATGCACGCAGATGAAACGACAATGGATGTACGGTGACAGACACCTTCGAGTACATTAAGGGCCTGCATAATTTTCTTGAAGTAGCTGAGGCAAACAAGCAGAATGGTTTTATGTGTTGTCCATGCCCTATATGTGGGAATACGAAGCCTTATTCTGACCGGAAAATCCTTCAAATCCACCTGCTTTATAATGGTTTCATGCAACACTATAATGTTTCGACGAAGCACGTAGAAATAGGGGTTATGATGGAAGACAACGAAGAAGAAGAGGACGATGACAACTATGTGCCCCCTGAATATCGTGATGCTGCAATGGGGGAAGCTGCTGATGATCAAGAGGAACCAGACGATGTGCCCGATGATGATGATCTCCGCCGGTTCATTGTTCATGTAAGGACATAGTGCGAAAATCAAAAGGAGAAGCTGAAGTTAGATCGCATGTTAGAGGATCACAAAAAAGGGTTGTACCCCAATTGCGAAGATGGCAACACAAAGCTCGGTACCGTACTGGAATTGCTGCGGTGGAAGGCAGAGAATGATGTTTCTGACAAAGGATTTCAGAAGCTACTGAAAATATTGAAGAAGAAGCTTCCAAACGATATCGAATTGCCCGACAGTACGTACGCAGCAAAGAAGGTCAGATGCCCTCTAAGATTGGAGGTGCTGAAAATACATGCATGCCCTAATGACTACATCCTCTACCGCGGTGCGTACGAGGATTTGAACGCATGCCCGGTATGTGGTGCATTATGGTATAATATCAGACGAGATGACCCTGGTGATATTGATGGCGAGCCCCCCAGGAAGAGGGTTCCTGCGAAGGTGATGTGGTATGCTCCTATAATGCCACGGTTGAAACGTTTGTTCAGAAATGAAGAGCATGCCAAGTTGATGCGATGGCACAGAGAGGACCGTAAGAAAGACTGGAAGTTGAGAGCACCCGCTGACGGGTCGCAGTGGAGAAAAATCGAGAGAAAGTACTGGGCTGAGTTTGCAGGTGACCCAAGGAACGTATGGCTTGGTTTAAGCGCAGATGGCATTAACCCTTTCGCGGAGCAGAGCAGCAATCACAACACCTGGCCTGTGAATTTATGTATGTATAACCTTCCTCCTTGGATGCGCATGAAGCGGAAGTTCATTATGATGCCAATTCTCATCCAAGGCCCTAAGAAACCCGGTAAAGACATTGATGTGTACCTAAGGCCATTAGTTGAAGAACTTTTACAGCTGTGGAATGGAAACGATGTACGTGTGTGGGATGAGCACAAACAGGAGGAATTTAACCTGCACGCGTTGCTGTTTGTAATCATCAACGATTGGCCCGCTCTCAGTAACCTTTTAGGACAGACAAACAAGGGATACCACGCATGCATGCACTGTTTAGCTGACACCGAAAGTATATACCCGGACAAATGCAGGAAGAATGTGTACCTGGGCCATCGTCGATTTCTTCCGACCAACCATCAATGTCGAAAGAAAGTCAAGCGTTTCAAAGGCGAGGCAGATCACCGGAAGAAGCCTGCCAGTGATCACGTACTTGCTATGGTCAATGATTTACACGTAATCTTTGGAAAGGGTCCCAGCGTACTATCTGTTCCGAATGACACTGAGGGACGCGCACCCATGTGGAAGAAGAAATCTATATTTTGGGACCTACCCTACTGGAAAGAGCTAGAGGTCCGCTCTTCAATCGATGTGATGCACGTGATGAAGAACCTTTGCGTGAACCTGCTAGGCTTCTTGGGCGTGTATAGGAAGACAAAATATACACCGGAGGCACGGGAGGACCTGCAACATTTGCACAAAAAAGACGGCATGCCTCCAAAGCAGTATGAAGGCCCTGCCAGCTACGCTCTTACCAAAGAAGAGAAGGAAATCTTCTTTGAATGCCTGCTTAGTATGAAGGTCCCGTCTGGCTTCTCGTCGAATATAAAGAGAATAATAAATATGCTAGAGAAAAAGTTCCAGAACCTAAAGTCTCATGACTGCCACGTGATTATGACACAACTGCTTCCGGTTGCATTGAGGGGGCTTCTACCGAAAAACGTCGGATTAGCCATTGTGAAGCTATGTGCATTCCTCAATGCAATCTCTTAGATGGTGATCGATCCAGAAATCATACCAAGGCTAAGGAGTGATGTGGCGCAATGTCTTGTCAGTTTCGAGCTGGTGTTCCCACCATCCTTCTGAAGGAAATATGCCCTAGAGGCAATAATAAAGTTATTATTTATTTCCTTATAATCATGATAAATGTTTATTATTCATGCTAGAATTGTATTAACCGGAAACATAATACATGTGTGAATACATAGACAAACAAAGTGTCACTAGTATGCCTCTACTTGACTAGCTCGTTAATCAAAGATGGTTATGTTTCCTAACCATGAACAATGAGTTGTTATTTGATTAACGAGGTCACATCATTAGTTGAATGACCTGATTGACATGACCCATTCCATTAGCTTAGCACACGATCGTTTAGTATGTTGCTATTGCTTTCTTCATGACTTATACATGTTCCTATGACTATGAGATTATGCAACTCCCGTTTGCCGGAGGAACACTTTGGGTGCTACCAAATGTCACAACGTAACTGGGTGATTATAAAGGAGCATGACAGGTGTCTCCGAAGGTAGATGTTGGGTTGGCATATATCGAGATTAGGATTTGTCACTCCGATTGTCGGAGAGGTATCTCTGGGCCCTCTTGGTAATACACATCACATAAGCCTTGCAAGCATTACAACTAATATGTTAGTTCTGAGATGATGTATTACGGAACGAGTAAAGAGACTTGCCAATAACGAGATTGAACTAGGTATTGGATACCGACGATCGAGTCTCGGGCAAGTAACATACCGATGACAAAGGGAACAACGTATGTTGTTATGCGGTCTGACCGATAAAGATCTTCGCAGAATATGTAGGAGCCAATATGGGCATCCAGATCCCACTATTGGTTATTGACCGGAGACGTGTCTCGGTCATGTCTACATTGTTCTCGAACCTGTAGGGTCCGCACGCTTAAGGTTACGATGATAGTTACATTATGAGTTTATGCATTTTGATGTACCGAAGGTTGTTCAGAGTGCCGGATGTGATCATGGACATGACGAGGAGTCTCGAAATGGTCGAGACGTAAAGATTGATATATTGGAAGCCTATGTTTGGATATCGGATGTGTTCCGGGTGAAATCGGGATTTTACCGGAATACCGGGAGGGTTACCGGAACCCCCCGGGAGCTATATGGGCCATAGTGGGCCTTGGTGGAAAAGAGAAGAGGCTGCCCTAGATGGGCTGTGCGCCTCCCCCTTCCCCTAGTCCTATTAGGACTAGGATTGGGGGGGGGGGGAATCCTACTCCTAGAGGGAGTAGGACTCTCCTGCGCCCTCCTCCCTGGCCGGCCAGCCTCCCCCCCTACTCCTTTATATACGGAGGCAGAAGGCACCTCTAGACACACAAGTTGATCCACGTGATCTATTCCTTAGCCGTGTGCGGTGCCCCCTGCCACCATATACCCCGATAATACTGTAGCGGAGTTTAGGCGAAGCCCTGCTGCTGTAGTACATCAAGATCGTCACCACGCCGTCGTGCTGATGGAACTCTTCCCCGACACTTTGCTGGATCGGAGTCCGGGGATCGTCATCGAGCTGAACGTGTGCTCGAACTCGGAGGTGCTGTAGTTTCGGTGCTTGATCGGTTGGATCGTGAAGACGTACGACTACTTCCTCTACGTCGTGTCATCGCTTCCGCAGTCGGTCTGCGTTGGGTACGTAGACAACACTCTCCCCCTCGTTGCTATGCATCACATGATCTTGCGTGTGCGTAGGAATTTTTTTGAAATTACTACGAAACCCAACAGTGGCATCCGAGCCTAGGTTATTTATGTTGATGTTATATGCACGAGTAGAACACAAGTGAGTTGTGGACGATACAAGTCATACTGCCTACCAGCATGTCATACTTTGGTTCGGCGGTATTGTTGGACGAGACGACCCGGACCAACCTTACGCGTACGCTTACGCGAGACCGGTTCCCTCGACGTGCTTTGCACATAGATGGCTTGCGGGCGACTGTCTCTCTAACTTTAGTTGAACCGAGTGTGGCTACGCCCGGTCCTTGCGAAGGTTAAAACGGAGTCTATCTGACAAACTATCGTTGTGGTTTTGATGCGTAGGTGAGATTGGTTCTTACTTAAGCCCGTAGCAGCCACGTAAAACATGCAACAACAAAGTAGAGGACGTCTAACTTGTTTTTGCAGGGCATGTTGTGATGTGATATGGTCAAGGCATGATGCTGAATTTTATTGTATGAGATGACCATGTTTTGTAACCGAGTTATCGGCAACTGGCAGGAGCCATATGGTTGTCGCTTTATTGTATGCAATACAATCGCGATGTAATGCTTTACCTTATTACTAAACGGTAGTGATAGTCGTGGAAGCATAAGATTGGCGAGACGACAACGATGCTACGATGGAGATCAAGGTGTCGCGCCGGTGACGATGGTGATCATGACGGTGCTTCGGAGATGGAGATCACAGGCACAAGATGGTGATGGCCATATCATATCACTTATATTGATTGCATGTGATGTTTATCTTTTATGCATCTTATCTTGCTTTGATTGACGGTAGCATTATAAGATGATCTCTCACTGAATTATCAAGAAATGTTCTCCCTGAGTATGCACCGTTGCGAAAGTTCTTCGTGCTGAGACACCACGTGATGATCGGGTGTGATAGGCTCTACGTTCAAATACAACGGGTGCAAAACAGTTGCGCACGCAGAATACTCAGGTTATACTTGACGAGCCAAGCATATACAGATATGGCCTCGGAACACGGAGACCGAAAGGTCGAGCGTGAATCATATAGTAGATATGATCAACATAATGATGTTCACCGATGAAACTACTCCATCTCACGTGATGATCGGACATGGTTTAGTTGATTTGGATCACGTGATCACTTAGAGGATTAGAGGGATGTCTATCTAAGTGGGAGTTCTTAAGTAATATGATTAATTGAACTTAAATTTATCATGAACTTAGTACCTGATAGTATCTTGCTTGTTTATGTTGATTGTAGATAGATGGCTCGTGCTGTTGTTCCGTTGAATTTTAATGCGTTCCTTGAGAAAGCAAAGTTGAAAGATGATGGTAGCAATTACACGGACTGGGTCTGTAACTTGAGGATTATCCTCATTGCTGCACAGAGGAATTACGTCCTGGAAGCACCGCTGGGTGCCAGGCCTGCTGCTGGAGCAACGCCAGATGTTATGAACGTCTGGCAGAGCAAAGCTGATGACTACTCGATAGTTCAGTGTGCCATGCTTTACGGCTTAGAATCGGGACTTCAACGACATTTTAAACGTCATGGAGCATATGAGATGTTCCAGGAGTTGAAGTTAATATTTCAAGCAAATGCCCGGATTGAGAGATAGGAAGTCTCCAATAAATTCTATAGCTGCAAGATGGAGGAGAACAGTTCTGTCAGTGAGCATATACTCAAAATGTCTGGGTATAATAATCACTTGATTCAATTGGGAGTTAATCTTCCAGATGATTGCGTCATTGACAGAATACCCCAATCACTGCCACCAAGCTACAAGAGCTTCGTGATGAACTATAATATGCAAGGGATGAACAAGACTATTCCCGATATCTTCGCAATGCTGAAAGCTGCGGAGGTAGAAATCAAGAAAGAGCATCAAGTGTTGATGGCCAACAAGACCACTAGTTTCAAGAAAAAGGGCAAAGGAAAGAAGAAGGGGAACTTCAAGAAGAACAGCAAGCCAGTTGCTGCTCAAGAGAAGAAACCCAAGTCTGGACCTAAGCCTGAAACTGAGTGCTTCTACTGCACGCAGACTGGTCACTGGAAGCGGAACTGCCCCAAGTATTTGGCGGATAAGAAGGATGGCAAAGTGAACAAAGGTATATGTGATATACATGTTATTGATGTGTACCTTACTAATGCTCGCAGTAGCACCTGGGTATTTGATACTGGTTCTGTTGCTAATACTTGCAACTTGAAACAGGGGCTACGGATTAAGCGAAGATTGGCTAAGGACGAGGTGACGATGCGCGTGGGAAACGGTTCCAATGTCGATGTGATCGCGGTCGGCACGCTACCTCTACGTCTACCTTCGGGGTTAATATTAGACCTAAATAATTGTTATTTGGTGCCAGCGTTGAGCATGAACATTATATATGGATCTTGTTTAATGCGAGACGGTTATTCATTTAAATCAGAGAATAATGGTTGTTCTATTTATATGAGTAATATCTTTTATGGTCATACACCCTTGAAAAGTGGTCTATTCTTATTGAATCTCGATAGTAGTAATATACATATTCATAATGTTGAAGCCAAAAGATGCAGAGTTGATAATGAAAGTGCAACTTATTTGTGGCACTGTCGTTTAGGTCATATTGGTATAAAGCGCATGAAGAAACTCCATACTGATGGACTTTTGGAACCACTTGATTATGAATCACTTGGTACTTGCGAACCGTGCCTCATGGGCAAGATGACTAAAACACCGTTCTCCGGTACTATGGAGAGAGCAACAGATTTGTTGGAAATCATACATACCGATGTATGTGGTCCGATGAATATTGAGGCTCGTGGCGGATATCGTTATTTTCTCACCTTCACAGATGATTTAAGCAGATATGGGTATATTTACTTAATGAAACATAAATCTGAAACATTTGAAAGGTTCAAAGAATTTCAGAGTGAAGTTGAAAATCATCGTAACAAGAAAATAAAGTTTCTACGATCTGATCGTGGAGGAGAATATTTGAGTTACGAGTTTGGTGTACATTTGAAAAACTGTGGAATAGTTTCGCAACTCACGCCACCCGGAACACCACAACGTAATGGTGTGTCCGAACATCGTAATCGTACTTTACTAGATATGGTGTGATCTATGATGTCTCTTACTGATTTACCGCTATCATTTTGGGGTTATGCTCTAGAGACGGCCGCATTCACGTTAAATAGGGCACCATCAAAATCCGTTGAGACGACGCCTTATGAACTCTGGTTTGGCAAGAAACCAAAGTTGTCGTTTCTTAAAGTTTGGGGCTGCGATGCTTATGTGAAAAAGCTTCAACCTGATAAGCTCGAACCCAAATCGGAGAAATGTGTCTTCATAGGATATCCAAAGGAAACTATTGGATACACCTTCTATCACAGATCCTAAGGCAAGACTTTTGTTGCTAAATTCGGAAACTTTCTTGAGAAGGAGTTTCTCTCGAAAGAAGTGAGTGGGAGGAAAGTAGAACTTGACGAGGTAACTGTACCTGCTCCCTTGTTGGAAAGTACTACATCACAGAAAATTTTTTCTGCGACACCTACACCAATAAGTGAGGAAGTTAATGATAATGATCATGAAACTTCAGAACAAGATACTACTGAACCTCGTAGATCAACCAGAGTAAGATCCGCACCAGAGTGGTACGGTAATCCAGTTCTGGAAGTCATGCTACTAGATCATGATGAACCTACGAACTATGAAGAAGCGATGGTGAGCCCAGATTCCGCAAAGTGGCTTGAAGCCATGAAATCTGAGATGGGATCCATGTATGAGAACAAAGTATGGACTTTGGTTGACTTGCCCGATGATCGGCAAGCAATTGAGAATAAATGGATCTTCAAGAAGAAGACTGACGCTGATGGTAATGTTACTGTCTACAAAGCTCGACTTGTCGCGAAAGGTTTTCGACAAGTTTAAGGGATTGACTACGATGAGACCTTCTCACCCGTAGCGATGCTTAAGTCCGTCCGAATCATGTTAGCGATTGCCGCATTTTATGATTATGAAATTTGGCAGATGGATGTCAAAACTGCATTCCTGAATGGATTTCTGGAAGAAGAGTTGTATATGATGCAACCGTAAGGTTTTGTTGATCCAAAGGGAGCTAACAAAGTGTGCAAGCTCCAGCGATCCATTTATGGACTGGTGCAAGCCTCTCGGAGTTGGAATAAACGTTTTGATAGTGTGATCAAAGCATTTGGTTTTATACAGACTTTCGGAGAAGCCTGTATTTACAAGAAAGTGAGTGGGAGCTCTGTAGCATTTCTGATATTATATGTGGATGACATATTGCTAATTGGAAATGATATAGAATTTCTGGATAGCATAAAGGGATACTTGAATAAAAGTTTTTCAATGAAAGACCTCGGTGAAGCTGCTTACATATTAGGCATTAGGATCTATAGAGATAGATCAAGATGCTTAATTGGACTTTCACAAAGCACATACCTTGACAAAATTTTGAAGAAGTTCAAAATGGATCAAGCAAAGAAAGGGTTCTTGCCTGTGTTATAAGGTGTGAAATTGAGTAAGACTCAATGCCCGACCATTGCAGAAGGTAGAGAGAATATGAAAGATGTTCCCTATGCATCAGCCATAGGATCTATCATGTATGCAATGCTGTGTACCAGACCTGATGTGTGCCTTGCTATAAGTTTAGCAAGGAGGTACCAAAGTAATCCAGGAATGGATCACTGGACAACGGTCAAGAACATCCTGAAATACCTGAAAAGGACTAAGGATATGTTTCTCGTATATGGAGGTGACAAAGAGCTCACTGTAAAAGGTTACGTTGATGCAAGCTTTGACACTGATCCGGACGATTCTAAATCGCAACCGGATACGTGTTTACATTAAACGGTGGAGCTGTCAGTTGGTGCAGTTCTAAACAAAGCGTCGTAGCGGGATCTACATGTGAAGCGGAGTACATAGCTGCTTCGGAAGCAGCGAATGAAGGAGTCTGGATGAAGGAGTTCATATCAGATCTAGGTGTCATACCTAATGCATCGGGTCCAATGAAAATCTTTTGTGACAATACTGGTGCAATTGCCTTGGCAAAGGAATCCAGATTTCACAAAAGGACCAAACACATCAAGAGACGCTTCAACTCCATCCGGGATCTAGTCCAGGTGGGAGACATAGAGATTTGCAAGATACATACGGATCTGAATGTTGCAGACCCATTGACTAAGCCTCTTCCACGAGCAAAACATGATCAGCACCAAAGCTCCATGGGTGTTAGAATCATTACAGTGTAATCTAGATTATTGACTCTAGTGCAAGTGGGAGACTGAAGGAAATATGCCCTAGAGGCAATAATAAAGTTATTATTTATTTCCTTATAATCATGATAAATGTTTATTATTGATGCTAGAATTGTATTAACCGGAAACATAATACATGTGTGAATACATAGACAAACAAAGTGTCACTAGTATACCTCTACTTGACTAGCTCGTTAATCAAAGATGGTTATGTTTGCTAACCATGAACAATGAGTTGTTATTTGATTAACGAGGTCACATCATTAGTTGAATGATCTGATTGACATGACCCATTCCATTAGCTTAGCACACGATCATTTAGTATGTTGCTATTGCTTTCTTCATGACTTATACATGTTCCTATGACTATGAGATTATGCAACTCCCGTTTGCCGGAGGAACACTTTGGGTGCTACCAAACGTCACAACATAACTGGGTGATTATAAAGGAGCATTACAGGTGTCTCCGAAGGTAGATGTTGGGTTGGCATATATCGAGATTAGGATTTGTCACTCCGATTGTCGGCGAGGTATCTCTGGGCCCTCTCGGTAATACACATCACATAAGCCTTGCAAGCATTACAACTAATATGTTAGTTGTGAGATGATGTATTACGGAATGAGTAAAGAGACTTGCCGATAACGAGATTGAACTAGGTATTGGATACCGACGATCGAGTCTCGGGCAAGTAACATACCGATGACAAAGGGAACAATGTATGTTGTTATGCGGTCTGACCGATAAAGATCTTCGTAGAATATTTAGGAGCCAATATGGGCATCCAGGTCCCGCTATTGGTTATTGACCGGAGACGTGTCTCGGTCATGTCTACATTGTTCTCGAACCCGTAGGGTCCGCACGCTTAAGGTTACGATGATAGTTACATTATGAGTTTATGCATTTTGATGTACCGAAGGTTGTTCGGAGTCCCGGATGTGATCATGGACATGACGAGGAGTCTCGAAATGGTCGAGACGTAAAGATTGATATATTGGAAGCCTATGATTGGATATCGGATGTGTTCCGGGTGAAATTGGGATTTTACCGGAATACCGGGAGGGTTACCGGAACCCCCCGGGAGCTATATGGGCCATAGTGGGCCTTGGTGGAAAAGAGAAGAGGCTGCCCTGGATGGGATGTGCGCCTCCCCCTTCCCCTAGTCCTATTAGGACTAGGAGAGGTGGCCGGCCCCCTCCTCCTCTTTTCCCCCTCCGCGAATCCTATTCCGACTAGGATTGGGGGGGGGGGGGGGGAACCTACTCCTAGAGGGAGTAGGACTCTCCTGCGCCCTCCTCCTTGGCCGGCCAGCCTCCCCCCCCTCTACTCCTTTATATACGGAGGCAGGAGGCACCTCTAGACACACATGTTGATCCACGTGATCTATTCCTTAGCCGTGTGTGGTGCCCCCTGCCACCATATACCTCGATAATACTGTAGCGGAGTTTAGGCGAAGCCCTGCTGCTGTAGTACATCAAGATCGTCACCACGCCGTCGTGCTGACGGAACTCTTCCCCGACACTTTGCTGGATCGGAGTCCGGGGATCGTCATCGAGCTGAACGTGTGCTCGAACTCGGAGGTGCCGTAGTTTCGGTGCTTGATCGGTTGGATCGTGAAGACGTACGACTACTTCCTCTACGTCGTGTCATCGCTTCCGCAGTCGGTCTGCGTTGGGTACGTAGACAACACTCTCCCCCTCGTTGCTATGCATCACATGATCTTGCGTGTGCGTAGGAAAATTTTTGAAATTACTACGAAACCCAACACCTTCTTCAATATCGTGACGCTCGTCCTAGTTCATCTAGTCGACGAGATTGTCATTCTGGGCCCCGTATTTCTACACAATATGTTCCCCTTTGATAGGTTCATGGGAGTCCTAAAGAAATATGTCCGTAACCGCGCTAGGACAGAAGGAAGCATCTCCATGGGCCATCAAACAGAGGATGTCATTGGGTTTTGTGTTGACTTCATTCCTAGCCTTAAGAAGATAGGTCTGCCTATATCGCGGTATGAGGGGAGACTAACTGGAAAAGGCACGCTTGGAGGGGACTCAATAATATGCAGGGACGGGCATTCTTGTTCTCAAGCACACTACACAGTTCTACAGAACTCTACCTTGGTGACCCCGTATGTCGATGAACACAAGAACAGTCTGCGCTCCAAACACCCAGAGCAGTGTGACGTCTGGATTACATGTGAACCCATCAGGACTTTCGGTAGTTGGTTGGAAACACATATCAGAGGTGACAACACTGTTTGTGATGAGTTGTACTCGTTGTCTAGGAAACCATCTTCGACTGTATTGGCTTACAAAGGATACGAGATAAATGGGAATACATTTTACACGATTACCCAAGATCAAAAGAGCACTAAACAAAATAGCCGTGTCCGCTTTGATGCAGCAAACAATAGGGGAAAGGACACATATTATGGTAACATATATAGTGGACATATGAGAACTTGACTATGGACATGATTTTAAGGTCCCTTTGTTTAAGTGCAAATGGGTCAATCTGTCAGGAGGTGGGGTACATGTAGACCCACAGTATGGAATGACAACAATGGATCTGAACAATCTTGGGTACACTGACGAACCGTTCGTTCTAGCCAATGATGTGGCACAGGTTTTCTATGTGAAGGACATGTCTACCAAACCGAGAAAAAGAAAAGATAAGGAAACGAACACATCATACGATGAGCCAAAGTGCCACATAGTTCTTTCAGGAAAAAGAGAGATCGTGGGAGTGGAGGGCAAGACAGACATGTCCGAAGATTATGAAATGTTTCATGAAATTCCTCCCTTCAAAGTCAAGGCTGATCCAAGCACCCTGATAAACGATGAAGATTATCCATGGTTACAGCGCAATAAGCAAAGGGCACAAGCGAAGAAAAAGTGAAGACTTATCTCTCCACAACTATTATGATGATGCCTAAACCCTAAACCCTAATCCTGATACTTCAAAGAGATTGTCCATTTTGTACATGAAGTGCATCCAGTTTTTGTTGTAACCCTCTCTACTTTTTTGCACATGCTATGTGGGTGAAATGATGATGCCATGCCAACTTTCAACCTTTTCAGAGTTCATTTGAAATACTTTCCAATTTCAGGGTCATTTAGCTCAACCAAATCAGTAAATGCATGAAAAGTAACAAATGAAGTCAGAAAGGGTTGAAAATTGATGAGGTGGCTTTGAATGGTGCATTTTGAACACACAAAAATTCTGCAGCTCAAATAAGTTCAAAAAAATGAAATCCCTTTGTAACAGATGAGTTTTCATCCGAAACCCTGATACTTCAAAAGAGGTTGTCCATTTTTGTACACGAATTGCATCCAGTATTGTCCGTAACCCTCTCAACTTTTTAGCACATGCTATGTGGGTGAAACGATGATACCATGCCAATTTTAAACCTCTTCAGAGTTCATCTGAAGTGATTTTCAATTTCAGGGTCATTTAGCTCAAAGAATGAACTAATATAAAAAAGAATGATCTGGAAAACTTTTATGAAACTCTAATAGCAAAAATAATAAACTAAAAGAATGAACTAGAAAACTTTAATGAAACTCTAATAGAAAAAAGAATGAACTAGAAAACTTTATAAAACTCTAATAGCAAAAGGAATCAACTAAAAAGTTTTATAAACCTCTAGTATTGTTAAGACTAAAATTATAAAAAAATTATGCAACTAAAATATGGCTCCTCCCACCCCCCACCACCGACCTAAACCCTAGCCACCCTCCACGCCGGCGATCTCCATGTTCAACCGTGGGGTAGGTCTTCTGATCCGCTCACTCGCTCCAGCGTCCTCCCCTCTTTCTTCTGGTTGTCATCTTCATGGCAGTGCATGCATCAATCTAGCTGGGGCTGGATTTTTCCCCCGGAATGGCCCTTTCTCAGGAGATCTGGCGCTCTTTCCGGAGGACGATGCATCCTACGGAAAGATCTGGCCACTTCATCATGGTGGTCTCTTTTGCTCGGAGTTCTTTCCGTCTGGATGAGGATAATGTTGGCCTCTCTCTTGAAGCTGCTCTTGGAGGGTATTGTTCTTCGCTCAAGGTATCTTGCCTGCGTGGCCGTGTATTCTCCTTCCATGTCTCTTGCAAGGATGTTGGGTTTTCCATCCTGCATCAACGATCCTTTGTGTGCGACCATTTTAAGTGTTTCTTTCATCTTTGGGGACGTGGGGGTCCTGATTGGAGCAAGAGTTTAAGCGTTGGCAATTAGAGTGTCAACAGGAATGGATCTTGGTTAGTCCCTCTTAGGCTAGAGCCAAGTTAGGGTTGTTAGCCAATGCAAAACCCTCCGGCCAAGTCTTCTCTCAAATCCACTATGGGTGCCAAGAAGAAACTTAGGTTTGCCACGTTCATTAATTATGAGGCGTGCAAAGGTTATCATTATCCTGCCTCTTCACAAGATTGTTTAACTGTTTGGGAGGCTGTGTATTTGGTTAATTCTGATGAGGAGCCTTCCTCGCCGGAGATGCACACACCCTCGCCGCCGGTGGCCATCAAATTCGGATCTTTGCCACCCTCTCCGGAGTCTCCGCATTCGGTTCCATCATCGCCCGGATCTCCTGGGATTTTCAAATTATTGTTGGGCCAAAGTTCTCGGGTTCAAATGATTTTCCTATTGATCTAGATACCGCTGGCCCACCTAGCCCTGACACCCTGGGCCCAGATACTGTCAATGCCCCAATCGACGTATCTGATGATGATTCTATTGATGCTGGAACTCAGGCTGCTCATATTCCCTCCCCACAGGATATTGTTTCCAATCTGCAGAGTTTTGATGAGATGATTGAAGACCTCGCTGCCAAATTTTGGGACTGCTAACATTGTTTGGGTATGGCCCACACTTCAGCGACCTGCACCAACTTGGTCCGGTGCCGCAAGTGTTTTAGGTCTGGTCACATTAAAAAGGATTGCGTCCGCCAACCGCCCGAGTCATCCATCTGGGTGCCCAAAGTCCCATCGCCAGGTTCCGTTTCTCGCGCCCGAACAGAGCAGCTGGCCTCTCCGCCTTCCAATCCACCGCCGCCCCCAAAGAAACCCCAATCTGCTTCTCCTCCATCGTCGTCGCCACCTCCACTGCAACCTCCTGTGGTCTCTTCGCCTGATCTCTCAATGGCGGTCTATGCTCTTGACCCATGGCGTTTTCTTCCGGCCGGCTACGACATCATCGACGGTGGCGGAGACAGATTGCCACGCACCTACTTCACCTCCCAGCAGCCACCCTCGCGCATGCATGAGCAGTTAATGGTGGCCATTGTTGAGCCAGTGCCTCCTGCTCATATGGTGGCCATCAGGCGGGAACAAGTTCTTCACTTCATCACCCTGACCCTGCAAATTCTGGTACGTTCTGCTCAGCCATGGGTTCGTGGAGTTGGCCTGTTTGAGATGGATGACCCAGTAGTCCGTGTATCCTTTACTTTGCACCCGTCGTTTCCTTTGGGTCTAGATGAGGAGGGAGAAGAGTTCTTTGTCAGATTTATTCCGCATGACCATGGTGAGGGGTTTCGTGCACTGCATGGTTATCGTACAGTTTGGCTTATGTTCATTGGCATCCCCTTGGATTATCGGAACAGACAGGGTCTTGCTGATGTGGTTGGAACATTTGGCCAGTTTCATTATTGGAACCACATCGACCGTCGACGCGCCCGCTCCCTTGTCAGAGCTTCTTTTCCAGACAATGCTTTGGTTCCTCGCGATGTGGTTTTCCGAGAGTTTGCTAATTGGGGTGGTACGATTGTGTCTTGGACGTCTACATGCTACATATTATCTGCTGAGTTTGCTGAAGCCATGATTGGGTCGGACGAAGATCCAATGCCGTTGGATGGTAATCCACACCCTATGCCTGGAGAAAACCCCCCGCAACCTTTTTGGGCTATGCCACCTTACCCAGCTTTAGGGTGGAATGTTGTCCCGCCAAACCATCAGCCACTTCAGCAAGGCTTCAATGGTTGGGAACCCAATGTTCAGCAGGATGAGGGATGGGGTGCTTGGGAAGAACAAGCTCAGAATCAGCCTGTGGATAATATTCAGGACGCCGCGCAGAATGAGGAGGAGGTTGAATAGAATTCTATGGTCATGGAGGCGCCATCTTTTGGTTCCTCTGGCTCCGTGGCGCGGATGGATCAACATGGTCTCAATTTGGAGGTTCAGCAGCAATTGCACCAGCCTGTGGCCGATCCAATTCAGTTGGGAATTGTGCGTGTGGTCTACGTGCCGGTTCTGCCGCCACACATGATCTGGGAACGAACCTTCCGCATGATGTTACCTGAGATTGTTTCTGCACGGATCCCCGGCTCTCCTTCTTTGTCGGTGCTCCCGCCTTTTGTCTTGCCCAAGTACTTTTGGCCTTGGGTGATTGAGCTGGATTTTATCATCAAGATGGCATCTGCTGGATTCTTCTCGTCTGCCCTGTGCGTTCCAAGGAAAAGGTCTTCAGTTATAGTTGAGAAGCTTCACCCGCAGTCACACACCATGTATGAACCAGAGCCGTCTAATCAGGAGGTACAACACGTTGATGAGCAGCCGCCCAGCCAGGATATTCCTTCGGGGGATTTCCAGTTCCAGGCTCAGATTCCTCCTATCCTTGGCAAACGCACATCCTGCAAATCCCACAAGGCTGTCCAGTTGGTTGCTGCAGAGCCAGATTTCTCCACTAGACAGGTAACTCGGAGCTGCGCCAAGGCGACAGGATTCAAGCCCACCTCTGCCATCTCGGTGAAGTCTTCAAGCCTTCATCGACCTCGGGCCAAGAAGCCACGCCTTCCAGTACCGGATTCGGATGACGATGGAGTTGCGCTTCCACCTCCGACGCCTATCTCTACTCTGCAGCTGCTGCGTGAGGCGCTGCAAATCCCTCTAGAAGATCTTACGGTGGCCAAGCTTATGGCGGGCCCAGAGTGTGATGATTCTACCAAGCCTTCCAATGATGATTGATCTTATTTATTTAGGATGGGGGAGGGTTCAGAGACCTTGTTTCTTTTGGGTCGTTTTTATCATGGACTTATGTGTTTTAGGTTCATCTGTGGTTTGGCTGAATTTTGTCAAGCTCTGCTTCTCATTCTATTATGCAGTTATGAGTTTACTAGGCTTTTATTCTTGTGTTCATGGATCATACGTCTTATCGTAATTGGCGAGTTCTGTGCTGGAATGTGCGCGGGCTGAACTCTGAGGACAGGCAAAGAGATGTTAGGGCTAAAATTGAGGAGAGCAAATGTTCTATCATCTGCCTGCAGGAAATTAAGGTTGAGCATTTTGATATGCGCTCAATACGTGCTTTTTCCCCACGTAGATTTGATCATTTTGCCTTTTCCCCTTCTGTGGGAGCGTCAGGTGGTCTCCTGGTTATTTGGAATTCCGCAGTTTTTAGTGGCACTCTGGTTGAGGTACAACGCTTTGGCCTCGTTATTTCTTTCAAGTCTGTGCACAGTTCTGAAAACCTGGACTTTGGTGTTTGTCTATGGCCCGTGCCAAGGGCCTCAACGGGATGAGTTTGTTCAGTGGTTGTATAACCTTCCTATACCCATGGATCTAAACTGGCTCCTACTTGGGGATTTCAACTTTATCCGTTCGTTGGATAATAGGAATAGGCCTGGGGGAGATGTTAATGACAATTTTTTGTTCAATGAGATCATCGGCCACCTTGGTTTGCTTGAGTTACCACTGAAAGGCAGAGCCTACACCTGGTCTAACATGCAGGAGCAGCCTCTCCTAGAGCAATTGGACTGGTTTTTCACTACTGCAGACTGGATATCTGCCTATCTGAATACAGTAGTTTTTCCTTTGGCTAAAACCTCCTCTGATCATGTGCCTTGTGTTGTGTCAATTGATACCATTATCCCAAAGTCGAAGATCTTCCGCTTTGAGAATTTTTGGGTGCAAATGCCAGGTTTCTTTGATTGTGTTAGGACCTCTTGGGAGGAGCCCGTTGCTGTGGGTTTATCTGCACCTGCCACTTTGTCTGTTAAATTCAAGAGGTTGAGATTTGCACTCAAGAAGTGGAGCACTAATCTTTCCTGCTTAAAAAGGTTGGCCACTGAGGAACTTAGACCCCTAACCAGACCTGAGTTTAACTTCAGAAAAATCATCAAGCTTCAGTATGAACGCATTCCGAAACTGCACCATATATACTGGAAGCAGAGGTGCACTATTAGATATATCATGGTGGGGGATGAAAATTCCAACCTCTTTCATGCTATGGCCTCGGAGAGGCTTAGACGTAACTCAATCTCCTCACTGCAGAGAGAGGATGGTTCTTCTGTCAGTGATCATGACCAAATGGCAGGAATTTTATGGAACTCCTTTAAGTCTAGAATGGGCCAAGCGCAGGGTATCTCCATGGGTTTTGATCTCTCCTCTCTGATTGCCCCTGTCTTGGGGATTGATGATTTGGATGGTCCCTTTTCTGATGAGGAGATTTCTGTGGTGCTTAAAGATCTGCCCACTGATCGGGCACCTGGGCCTCACAGTTTTAATGGTATGTTTGTCAAAAAATGTTAGACTATTATTGAGGAAGATTTCAGACAGTTAGTTAAGGAGTTTTATGAGGGGAGGATTAGCTTGCAGAACATGTTGGGTCAAGGGGTCACCCTCATTCCCAAAATGTTGGCGCCAATGGGTCCTAATGATTTCCGGCCTATTTCCTTAACTAGCACCTGCCTCCTATTCCTTACTAAATTGCTGGCTAATCGATTACAGAAGGTAATCCTCAAGTGCATACACAAGAACCAATATGGATTTCTGAAGCATCGGTCTATTCAGGATTTCTTGGCCTGGGCGCTCCAGTACATATATCAGTGCAAGCAATCAAAGAAGCCAATCATTCTCTTAAAGTTGGATTTTGCTAAGGCCTTTGATACTATTGATCATGAGGCTATTCTGGCCCTTCTTAGTGCCAAAGGTTTTCCCCCTAAATGGATTGGTTGGGTCAAGGAAATTTTGTCCTCTGGTGACTCTCAGATACTACTAAATGGCATCCCCGGCAATCACTTTATGTGTAAGCGTGGGGTTAGGCAAGGGTACCCTTTTTCTCCGTTGCTTTTTGTTTTGGCAGCAGACTTGTTACAGTCTGTTGTCAACAAGATGCTGCTTGATGGTATTCTCTCTCTGCCGATTGAGTGCAATGACAAGGATTTTCCAATAATCCAGTACACTGATGATACAATCTTGTTGCTTCCTGCCGATGAAGCCCAGTTAGTAGCCCTCGGGGACATGTTACATGTTTTTGCTGAATCTACTGGTCTCAGAGTTAACTTTGCTAAATCCATGATGGTACCTATTAATGTCCCTGAAGCTGATGCCCTTCGGCTCTCTCAGGTCTTTCAGTGTACTCTAGGATCTTTGCCCTACACCTATCTTGGTCTCCCTTTGGGAACGACAAAACCCACGATCATTGATCTGATGCCTTTGGTGGATTCACTTGAGAGGCGCTTGACTGCAAGTTCAGCTATGTTAAACCAAGGTTGCAGGCTCCAGTTGCTGATATCGGTTCTTTCTTCCATGCCTATATATTTCCTCTGCTCCCTATCAATTCCACCTGGCATCATCAAGCAATTAGAACGGACCATGCGCCAATGTCTTTGGAGAGGGAACTCCGATACACCGAGGCAATCCCTTGCTGCGTGGGATATGGTTTGCAGACCTAAGGAAAAAGGGGGATTGGGGGTCATCAATTTGCAGCTTCAGAACAAAGGGCTCCTCATTAAACACCTACATAAATTCTACAATAAAGCTGACATACCCTGGGTATCCTTGTTGTGGGATTCATACTATGATGGAGTTGTCTCTCATGCCACTATACTATGTGGCTCTTTTTGGTGGAAGGATATTTTTAAGTTAGCTGATAATTACAGAGTTGTTGCCTCTATTTTAGTTAACAAGGGGACTTGGTTCTATTCTGGTCTGATGCTTGGAATTTGGGTGGTTCTTCGATGCCTTTGAGACAAAGATTGCCCCTGTTGTTCTCTTTTGCTGTGGATGATAAGATTTCAGTGGCAGATTTCCTTGACAGTCAAGATAGGGCCTCCTTTTTTCAGCTGCCTATTTCCCAACCTCCTGGGTGAACAATTTGGCTAGGGACCCGTTGGCTAATGATGTTTGGTCTTGGGTGGGACGCACAGGAGCTTACACATCAAAGAGCTACTATACCATCATGCATTCTCATATGGCCACCATTCAGCCTTGCAAATGGTTATGGAGCAGTCGATGCATGCTGAAAATCAATGTTTTTGCTTGGCTCCTATTCTTTGATAGACTCAACACCAAGGACCTACTAGTGAGGAGGCATTGGCGGGCTGGGGATGCAGATAATCTTTGTGCGTTGTGCCACCGGCATATATATGAGGATCGTTAACACCTGTTCTTCTCCTGCAACCTCAGTACAAGAATCTGGACCTATCTGCAGATTGACTGGTCTGGTGGCTCTAATGTGCATCAATGCATTTCTTTGGACAGGCAACGATTTGCTCAAAGCTTCTTTTTTGAGGTGGTGTTCACAGCAGCTTGGAACATTTGGATTCTTCGGAATAGAAGGACTTTCAGAGGGTAACGACCTACGTTTAGTGCATGGCGTTGTAAATTTGTACATGATTTAACTTTGCTTTCCCATAGAGTTAAGGCTCATGTCAGACCCCTCCTTCTAACCTAGCTGGATGGGTTACCTTGAGTCTTCCTTTGTATAGGTAGGTATAGGTAAGTTTGCCTCCCCTGGCCTTCTTTTTTGTTTCTTCCTGTATATAGTTAACTTGTATTGGACTATTGTTTTTCTTTGGAATAAAAGACTGTGGGGCTGTGCCTTGCAGTAGTTAGTCAAAAAAAATTTATCAAAGTATTTTCTGTTCAAAACATTATAAGCAACAAGAATTTTCATAAGGAACTTTTTTGTTAGAAACTTTAATAGTAAAAAGAATTATCATAAATATTTCTTTTGTTAGAGAATAAAATAGCGAAGACTGTGTTTGAATATATAATAAAACACAGTAATATTAAATAGCAGGAAAAAGAATCACTCCAAAATCTATTTTATAGTAAAGTTAATCACAAACTAGTGACTCAAACAAATTTTAAAGAATTCAAATTTAAACTATTCAAATTGTAAAATTAATGGCACTAACAGAAAGTGTATAATTTTTATTACCTAAAACCAAAAAGAATAACTGAAAAACTAGTAAGTATTTTGCTGTAAGTAGAAAAAATAAAAATAAATAAAACAAAAAAGATAACAAAAAACTGGAAAACAATTAAAAAAATGCCGCCTACTAGGCCACCACGGCCTTCATACCACTAGAAACCCGCTAGTTGGGCCAGGATGCAGGCCCGCAGTAGGCCCAGTAGGCCCGCAGGCACAGAGAGTGGATTTAGGCCCGTAAGCCTGCAGTAGAGAGGAGCTCGAAGTGGTCGGCTCGGCAGGGCTTATAAACTACTCCGAGCCCCTCTTGCCAAGCGAGGTGGGACTAAACATCCCCCGCACTGCGGCAGTTCCAGTACACGACCTTTGGTCCCGGTTGGTGGCACCAACCGGGATGAAAGGGTGCCTTTGGGCCCGGTTCGTAGCACCAACCGGGACCAATGCCCCCCTTTAGTCCCGGTTGGTGGCACCAATCGGGACCAAAGGCCTCTACTTCCCGCCCTTTGGGATGTTGAAAAGAGACCTTTGGTCCCGGTTGGTGGCACCAACCGGGACTAAAGGGGGGCATTGGTCCAGGTTGGTGCCATGAACCAGGACCAATGCTTCGTGTATATAAAAGCAAGACTTGTGAAAATTTTCAGTTTCATCGCAGTTTCCCCGCGCCCCGACACCGCCCGCTGCTCGTCGCTGTCGCCGCGCCCTGCCCCATCGCCGCCCGCTCCTCGTCGTCGTCGCCGTTGCCATCGCCGACGCCTCCGCGACCTCGCCGTCACCGACAGCCTCCCCGACCTCTCCATCGCCTCCCCGCGCCGGCCCCTGCCCTACTCCGCGCGCGCTGCCTCTGCCACAGCCTGGCCCTGATCTCGCCGTCGCCACTGCCGCCAGTGAGCCCCCGCGCCCCTGCTCTGCCCCCCCCCCCCCCCCCCCGCCCGCCGTGGACGTGGCCGCCGTGGCCCCCGCATGTATGTTATTTTTCTGCGTATGTATGATTTATTTTGCATATATGTTGATGTATGTTGATGTAATGTTGATGTATGGATATATATGTATGCGTATATGATGATTTTTGTTCAGGGTCATATATGGTGTTTTTTTTCTGCGCATATATATATATATATATATATATATATATATATATGATCATATGAATTTTTTTGTTCATATATCATATGATGTTTTTATTGTTGATAGATGATTGATCATATTTATTCATATGTATGCAAGCGAAATCGTTGTCGTTAGTTGTAATGTTTAGGGTTTGGGTCGTCGAGGAAGGAAAATAAGGAAAAAGAAGAAAAGAGGAAAAAGAAAGAAGGAAGAAGAAGAAAAATAAGAAGAGGAAGAAGAAGAAAAAAAAGAAGGAGAAGGAATAGAGGAGAAGAAGAAAAATAGATATTCTATTTCTTCTTCTTCTCCTCTATTTTTTCTTATTTTCTTCTTCGACATGAGGAGGGGGGGGGGGGGTCGATAAATAATAGAACTAGTTTATTTTTAGTAAGTGCTTAGTAGTTAAACTAGTTGATTTAATAAATCTACTTTATTTTACTATAGAAGTAGTTTATTTTTAGTAAGTACTACTTTATTTTATTTATAGTAAGTGCTTAGTAGTTGAACTAGTTGATTTAATAAAACTACTTTATTTTACTATATATAGAAGTAGTTTATCTTTAGTAAGTACTACTTTATTTTATTTATAGTAAGTGCTTAGTAGTTGAACTAGTTGATTTAATAAAACTACTTTATTTTACTATGTAAGTAGTTTATTTTTAGCAAGAAAATTAATATAACTAGTTTATTTTTTTAGTTGAAGAAATTATTCCCGTATCGACGTCGATGATGCCTATCCCGCATCCTCGTCGTGGACTCGGCGGAGGAGGCCTGCTTGATCAGAGGGGTCATGTCCGAGACTGGGTTCCGCTGAGCTGGTATGGGGAGGTGCTACCTTGCGGGGGGCGTAGGTTGGTGAGGAGCCAGCCCGTCGTTGACTCGAACCTTGTTAGGTGGCGGTCGCATGGGCTAGTGACGGTGCCAAGGCTTCCAGACACCGCGGAGGTGGTACGTCACTGTGTCAGCGAGGAGGACGAGCACGTCCGTCGCTACATGGTTGCGTTGGAGGGCAGGTTCGACAATACCTGGCAGGTTTTTCAGGGATCTCACTGGAGCTATGATCCTGTGATGGTTCCTTCTCTTTGATTGTCCACCGCCCGCGCCGATACCCGTCGGGCGCTACGGTTCTAGCTAGCTGTATTAGCGATGCTATGTGTATGATATTATTCGAGGTGTATTAGTGATAATATTCGATGATGTACGGATGCAAGAGATGTTGTAGTTTTTCTTATAATTGAATGCATGAATTTGAATACTACTTTATTTTACGATTTGGTTTTGCTTATTGAATGCTCAAATTGGAAAACTACTCGTACTTTGAATGCTAAAATTGGAGAGCACTATGCAAGGCATATGCATTTGATTAGTTGATAGCTTATAGGTTTTTTTTAGTACATATATTTAATTGTACAAGTTTACTATTTGAATTACGAACATAGAAATATCGTAATCGGACGACGAAAGTCTCCCGGGGGAGTGCGACTGGTGCCACGGCGACCGAGGTCTGTGCGACAGGCCTCACCTGGACGAAGATCGGCGCTTCAACATTAAGCTCGAGGACACCTTCGATGTTGAAACGGTACGCAACGACGACAAGTGTTTTTTTTTCGTAATTAAGCATGACTTGAATTATTTCAACGTGTAATTTCCATCTTTTACAATTTGAGTAGCTTATCCCATGCCATGCAAGATGCTATATCTTGGAGAGGATGGGTTTTGAAGACCATGAAAATTTCGAAACAAAGAAAATTCTCCTAAGGACACATCATGATGTGGATTTTGAAGTAAATCTGTATAATTCTGAGAGCGTAACCCATTTTGGTCGAAAAAATTGGGAAGAACTTTGCAAGATGTATGGTTTTTATGAGGGTATGCTTGTCACCATGGATCTTGGTGATCCTAACATCGACCAAGAAAATATGGACATTTGGGTCCTTATTGATACACTTCCAATTCTACCACTATGTGAGTTTCTCAAACATAGTTATTAACTAATTTATATTGTTCATTTCAAAATAGTTGACAGCTTATTTCCATTGACAACTTATTTTCATTGTTCAAACAATGTGCGGAACATGGTAGACAGAACCTACTACACCGATGGCTCTGAGTTAACTTATCAGGAGAAAAATCATCTGGTCGCATTTTGTATTGATCTCGAGAGTTACAATATCTATAATAAAACTCCTCCACATTATGGTTAATACATGCCACTAGTGCACGTGTTGAACTACGGTAACATCCATGGAGATGCCATGGTAATATTTTTTACTATTACGACATCCATGCATCTTTTGCATATTTTTTTAAAAAAGTGTAACTACATTGTTAACTAAGAAGTTATTATTATGTTTTTCAACAGAAAATCCCAGATGATTGTGTGCCTCATTTGATGTATCAGAATGGTCGCCTTGATGTTTTGAACATGCAGCCAGGTCATCCTACGAATCTCACCTGTCCATATCCGATTTCTAAAATAAGTGGAGACATGAAAATCACAGAATGGAAAAAATGTATGGACAGTCGTAAGGAGGTTCTTGGAAGCAAAAGGATGCGAAGCGCAAGAATTGGAGACAGGATGATCTCCATTCTCCATAATGGAGAGTCAAGGCCTATATTGTTTTATCCTATTTCTTAAAGAGGGTATTTAGGCCCTACCTTATACTGATGATCATGCGATAAGAACAATTAAGTAGGGTTGGTTCGATGACTATGAGGATGATGACCGTATGACTTGTTATTAACAACGAGTAGAAGTTGTATGATGATGATTAGTAGGACTTGTTATTATGATGATGCATGACGCGAGCATGAAGAGTTATTATATATTAGTGGGTGAAATGAACATGGATTGGATTGAAGTGAAGGAAACATGCATGTGGTGCATGTCGAAAGTAGTACTAATCCAAACTTGATCAAGTTTGGATTAGTACTACTTTCGACATGCACCACATATATATTGCCTTCACTTCAATCTAAGCAATGTTTAGGCATAGCAGTAGCGTTGGTAAACCAAGCACGGAGATAAGAGAGGACACTTCTCTCTATTAGCTAGCTAACACCCTAAATTAACCCCCAAAACCACCCCTTAAAATAAATCTCAACTCCTGTCAATTGCAGAAGCGTGAATGCCTTTTGGTCCCGGTTAGTGCCACCAACCGGGACCAAAGGCCCTCCTGCATGGGCTCGCCGCAGCGGCCACGTGGAGGCCCATATGTCCCGGTTGGTGTAAGAACCGGGACTAAATGTGTAGGGCCTTAGTAACGACCCTTTAGTCCTGATTCGCCAACCGGGACAAATGGACCTTACGAACCGGGACAAATGGACGTTTTTCTACTAGTGTTAATGCATGATGGTAAGTGGAGTAAAAGAAATAATAAACGTAACTAGTTGTACTGATTAAATGATATGTATCCCATCCACCACCATGTACAAATAGGAAATAAAACACTACATAATTAGTGCAAGATGATAATCTAAAGGTAACTAATGGCATTAACTAAATGGTATGTATTTATATCCATCATCGCATTCAGATAATATAGTAAAATGCACGTATTTCTATTGGTAGGGCCGGCACATGTCAGCTATTCTTGTTCAGCCCTTTGTTCTCCGGCCTCTTCCATCTCCCACTGAAATATATTTGAATTTAATGAATGTTTAAGGTTTTGGAGGTGATAAATTTTGAAACCATATTTTCTTGAATTTTTGGACAGTCAAAAGTTTGGAAGCTCCTCCATTAAAATTCCAAAAATTAGATGTTTTTAAAATTTGAATGTTTTTGGTTGTTATAAATCGATCGCTCCATCCTTGTTGGGTTTGTGCCCACCAACAATATTACTAATGAAGCAAATAAAGCTACTTACTTGCTAACCAAACTTTTGATACAATCCATAAATGTATATATATATATATATAATTTCATATATATCATCCATATCATCATGTCATAGCATATATATTGATTTTTCATATGTAAAAATATTGTGATAAATAGAAAAAAAGAGAATCCCTAGCTAGCTCACTTTGGCATTGTTCACGTCGATGTGGCAGGGGTGGCCGGCAGCGAGGTCGTAGATGTGTCCATCGACGAGGTTGTAGGGGTTGCCGGCGGTGAGCTTGGCGAGCCGTGTGGCAAGGAGGGTGCGACCAGCCTCGGGCGATGCCGGATCTGGCTGGCTGGCTCGCGCGGCGGTGGCTGGCAGCCGATGGGTAGGCCCGTCGGTGGAGGGGAGACCCGGCGGCGAATGAGCGATAACCTGCAACGATCGACATAATTCTGTGTGAGCGGCGGCTGGGGTTGGGCGGTTTAAATACCGCAAAGTTTGTCGAATACTTTTCATTGGGGTCTCGGCAAAAGTTGCCCGCCGTTACGGGGCTGTCAGCTACAAACGGCCATGCCACGTGGCTCCTATTTGCCGGGTGTGCCTTTGACTAGGTTCTCAGCATAATATGCATAAGCCAAGTTCATTCATGCTTGCCGAGTACGTTCTGCGCGGGGCCTGGTAGTGCCTCCCATTTGCCGTGTCCTGCTGTTTGCCAAGACTCATACTCGGCTTACACAACTTTTGCCGTGATCCCGTGTTTCGGTAGTCAGCGAACAGGCAAGAGCTCGGTAACGGGCTAACGGCCATTTCCAGTAGTGTCTACTTCTAATTTACAGTAGAACACGACAATTCGTTTAGGCTTACACAGTTAATGGACAATTAATAATGATCAGCAGCAACCAAACAGAAGAAAGGGACTGTTTTGGGAGCAGAAACCATCTTCCTTGCACAAGCAATAGTAGCTCAGGAGTCGGCGACAGCAGCAACCACATTGCAATATATAGTAGTACAGCAGAGATGTCAATATAAACCACGCTCCTGAGATACAAACTTAACGTAACACACTTGGAGATTCAACAATATGGATGGATGAATTTTCGGCTGAATGAAAAGTTTACAGGCAAACCCGTAGACCTTATGAAACAAAGATAATATGTATGAATGGACGGATCCATAACAACAGATTATATGCCATATAGTTCCTACAAATAAATACATATATAGATGGAGATTGGACCAAACGAGCCCTCTTGTCAATTTGACTCAACAACTGCAGGCATGTGATCCCTCAAGTTGAATCTTTGAGAAACACAACTTCACCATCAATCACAAGATGTTCAACAAGACTACAAGAGCATCATCTCGGTTAGGAACGTATGGAATATAACCGTCTGCATCCCTTATCCTGTCCTCCGGGGTAGCAACATACTTGCGGCCAGGGCCGGTCCTGAGATTTTGGGGGCCCGGGGCGAAACTAAAATATGAGGCCCTTAATATTAACTCTATAATACAAATATTTGTTATATACGTATATACACCCACATGAAGATGTTATGATAAACACTAGAAATCTATGTCACTATGATATTGCGATTATCCGGGGGCATATATGATGCCTATGGAGAAAATTACAAATGTGTGTGTTTGTCTATCACAAGATATCCTTAGATATACAAAGCCATATTCAATAGTAGTCTTACTACAACTATATAGAAGTACACTATATGTTTGAGATACCAAAGATTTGAAGGCAGGTGACTCTAAGAATAGTCCTAAATTGTTTTTGCCTTCAAAGTTCTTGGGCTGACCAATCCATGGTAAAATTGGTATGCAAAATATTCTTTCATATCTTTAAAAATCAAATCAAACCATACTAAAGCTGTACAAAGTCGTTTTTACCACTTGTCTAAATGAGTAAATCAAGAGTTTATATCGTCAACTCACAGCTAATCCAAAAAACTAATCACTCATATTAGTATCGAAAAAATCACTGCGTTTCAAATCTATTTGAGATCTACTCCGGGGTACGTGTCATAAGAACATCCCAATCAAACAGCCAAAACATAATGGTTAATGATACCTGTTGTGGAAGACATCGAGCGGCCGAAGTGCTCACATCCAACGGATGACGTGCAGCGCCGGTGCGCCGCCTGCTCCGGCGCATAGCCATGTCCCTTGGTATCTTCTTTTCTTCCTCAAGCAAGCTGCGCTGGTTTACCTTTTGCGATCTAGGTCGAGGTCAATGGCGGCGCCTGCTGGGTAGATGTGCGTGTGATGCTTGACGTTTCAGGTTTTGCTATTTTTTTTTAGGCAATTCAGGTTTTACTACTTGGCAATCCAGCTAGCTATTTCTACTTGGGCTGGGCCCAAATTAACTATATATTTTTTTGCAGCAGCGCAGGCCTTGAGCGAAAAAGCAGTACAACATACATGCGTTAGTCTCACCTAAAACAAGATAAGCACTAAGAAGTTTTTCCCTCTCGCTAGGGTTTCTGTTTCTCTCGCCGCCTCTGGCGACGTTGAGTTTGCTTTCCCTCGCACCGGAGAAGTAGGATCGGCAGCGTCGGGTCCGGGGTAGTCCTGCACTGCCAAGGTCCGGGGGCTGATCTCGCAGTCCTGGAGCGCTAGGGTTTTCCTCCTTCAAGAAGATCGGTTTGCCCGCAGGTCTGATCGCGATGGCAGGTAGGGGGAAGGCGTCGGCGGTTGATCGCAAGGGGAAGAGCAATCTGGAGGAGATGATGCAAGATTTGGCCCTTAAGGAAGATGATCTAGATGATGTGATTTTTGAGGATGACGATGCCCCAGAGGAGGCGGCGCTCCGTTGGATGATCATAGCTCGAGTCCATATGGAGAAGGACTTCAGCACCTATTGGTTCTTCCGCAATATGAGAACAGCATGGGACCTCGCAAGGCCAGTCAAGATCAAGACTTTGGAGGAGAATCTTTTTCAGATGCAGTTTGATTGTTTGGGGGATTGGGAGAGAGTATCACAGGGGGGCCCGTGGCACTTCAGGGGGAACCCAGTCATCATCGCCCCGTATGATGGTTTCTCAAAACCATCGTCGATTGAACTGTGGACTTTTGAGATATGGGCTAGGATCATTGATCTTCCAATGGCCTACCACGGGAAGATCCAGGCGCTTGCATCAAAGATTGGCGAGTTCGTCGACTCAGAGCCTTCCTCGTTTGATTTTGAAGGAAATTTTTATAGAGTGAGAGTCCGGCTGGATGTTCGTCAACCGCTGAAGAGGGCCATATCCTTGATCCGGGGAGGCCAGAGGGAGATTTTTGCGGTGAAGTATGAGCGACTGCCAGACTGGTGTCAGGTTTGCGGCATGATGGGGCACGAGTTCAAAGAACATGGTGACGGGGTGCATCCCCCTTCTGCTCTTGTGTTCAAAAATCTTAGGGCCCCGGCAACCACTGCCTGGGGAACCCGGCGTCGCAACAGGAACAGGCAAAACAACTATCAGAATCAGCAGAAGGAGGAGCAGATGGGGCATAACCCCGGGACAAGCAATGATGGAGAGGCAGCTGAGGGCATGGAGCTGGACACCACAAGGAAGCGGACGTCTGATCAGGTTGTTATCTCCCCGAACATCAAATTAACGGGGATGGAACTGGTACCAGTACCGAAGCCTGTTGGGAATGAGAAGGGGGTCCCAATTAGTCCACCACCGAAGCAAGATACAAAACGGTCCAAACTCATGGGCCAGTTGGGGAAGCCAGCAAGTTCAAATGACAAAGAGGGGTTGGCTGATACGGTGAAGAAGAACCCCAATGGGGTAAAGAGCTCGGACGCGAGAGCGGCGGCCTCCGTGACGGAGGACCGCCGAACGCAATGAATCTTCTAAGCTGGAACTGCCGGGGGATTGGCAACGCCCCGACAGTTCAAGAACTTCGCGAACTCGCGAATAAGTTTGCCCCTAAAGTGCTTTGTATAGTTGAAACCCAAATAAGTGGGGAGAGAGCTGAAAACTTAAAAAGTTCTTTAGGTTATGATTGTTCTTTTGCTGTTGATGCCTCCGGTAGGAGTGGAGGCTTAGCTATGTTTTGGAATAATGAAATAAACATCGATATTTTGGGTTACTCCAAGTACCACATAGATGGAAAGGTGACAGGTCTAGGGGATCAACCGTGGAGGCTCTCCTGTTTCTATGGAGAAGCCCAGACCCATCTTCGCTATCACACATGGAATACGATGAAAAATTTGGCAGCTCTCCAAGATATGCCGTGGGTGTGTATCGGGGACTTCAATGAAGTTCTGAAGCATGATGAACATGATGGTATTGGGTCGAGAAGTCAGACACAGATTCAGGGCTTCAAAGATGCGGTAGATGTTTGCGGTCTACTCGACCTTGGCTACAAGGGCATCAAGTGGACTTATGAGAAAAGAGTAACAGGCGGATCGTATACGCGAGTCAGGCTTGATAGAGCTTTGGGATCGGTGGACTGGTGTGGTCTGTACCCACAGGCGGCTGTCCATCATGTCACATCAGCGACATCTGATCATTCTGCCATATTACTGCAGCTAACCCAACCAAGCGGAGGACCGAAGACGAAGCAGTTCAGGTACGAGGTGATGTGGGACACCCACCCTGATTTGAAACCCACGGTGGATGCAGCTTGGGAGCCCAACGGCCTTAATCAAACGGTGAGTGAAGTTCGCGCAAAACTCGAGGCCCTAGCAAGTAACCTTGGCGTATGGTCAAGATCAACTTTCGGTAGTGTGAGAGGAGAGATACAAAGCCTCAAGAAAGAGCTAGATCGCCTTCGGAGTGACATAACAAGGGCCGGACCTTCTCATGCGGAGATCAAAATTAACGACCGGCTAGTCGAGCTCTATTTGCGTGAAGAGTTGATGTGGAGACAGAGGTCTCGTGTCCAGTGGCTAGCTGAGGGGGACCGTAACTCTCGTTTTTTCCACATGCGCGCCTCCATGCGGAGAAGGAAGAATCTGATAAAGGCCTTGCAGAAACCAGATGGAGAATTGACCACGGAGTTAACGGAGATGCAGCAGATGGCTTTGGACTTTTATAAACAGCTGTACACTTCGGAGGGAGTGGAGGGGGTGCAGGACGTTCTTCAGCATGTGCCTACGAAGGTTACGGCGGAAATGAATGCAGCATTGTTGGCTCCGTATGAAGCGAAGGAGGTTAAGACCGCTCTTTTCCAAATGTTTCCTACAAAAGCTCCCGGTCCAGATGGGTTTCCGGCACACTTTTTCCAGAGACACTGGGATGTATGTGGAGAAGCTGTCACGAGAGCAGTACTGGCCATTATTAGGGGCGAGGAGAGCCCTGCATGTCTGAATGACACCCTTCTGGTCCTTATTCCTAAGGTATCCAATCCAAACTTATTATCTCAGTTCCGGCCCATAAGCTTATGTAACGTGTTTTACAAGATCGCCTCGAAAGTTCTAGCAAATCGCCTCAAGCTAATTCTTCCGGAGATAATTTCGGAGGAGCAGTCGGCCTTTGTGCCAGGAAGACTCATTACTGACAACATAATCTCGGCTTATGAATGCTTGCATTTTATGAAGAAAACAAGTCAAAGAATAACAGTTTTGCAGCACTGAAACTTGACATGATGAAGGCATACGATCGAGTGGAGTGGTCCTACCTACGATCGATTATGGAGAAGTTGGGTTTTGCGGCACCATGGGTTTCAGTTGTGATGAATATGGTGAGCTCAGTTTCTTTTTCAGTTATGTTCAATGGTGTGAAGTCAGAAGCTTTTCATCCTACGAGGGGGATTCGTCAGGGAGATCCAATCTCTCCATACCTCTTCTTGTTAGCAGCAGAGGGCCTATCGTGCCTCTTAAAATCCCAAAATCAATCATCCCAGCTCAGCGGCATTAAGGTGGCACCGTCGGCTCCGGCGGTGAATCACCTTTTATTCGCGGATGATAGCCTGCTGTTTTTCAGGGCGAGTGTTGATGGAGCGGAAGCAGTATCAAACCTGTTGAATACATATTGTTTGGCATCAGGTCAACGGATCAACAAAGATAAATCTACAATCTTTTTTAGCAAGGGAAGCCCAGAGATAGTACGTGCTGCGGTCAAAGGCCATTTGCAGGTCCCTAATGAATCATTGAGCGACAGATATTTGGGTTTGCCAACAGACGTGGGCCACTCAAAAAAGGGTACTTTCAAATATTTGAGTGACAGAGTTTGGGACAAGGTAAAAGGTTGGATGAGCAAATGCCTATCAGCAGGTGGAAAAGATGTGCTAATTAAATCAGTGGCCCAGGCCATCCCGGTGTTCTCGATGTCATGCTTCAAACTCCCAAGAGGTTTATGTGATCATATAAAATCCATAATCAGGAAGTTTTGGTGGGGGTGCAAACAGGGACAACGTAAGCCGGCTTGGGTTTCCTGGGATGTGATGACACGTCCTAAACATCTAGGCGGGCTAGGTTTCAGGGATCTGGAGATTTTCAATCTAGCCCTGTTGGCTCGCCAAGCCTGGCGACTACTACAAGAACCAATGAGTTTGAGCGCAAGAATTTTGAAGGCCGCATATTATCCAAACAATTCGGTTCTTGATGCGGAGTTGGGACCAAGGCCGTCTCAGATTTGGCGGGCTATATTGGAAGGACGTGATCTGTTGAGGCAGGGGCTCATTCGTCGGATTGGTAATGGGCACTCAACGGAGATTTGGACGGATAACTGGATTCCGAAGGAGATGACGCCACGGCCTATTGTCTCGTTGGTTCCTCACCCTCCCAGGCACGTTTCGGAGCTGCTCTCCCCGGCGACAGCCTCATGGAATGAGGGTTTGGTCCGGTCCGTGTTTTTGCCTATAGATGCTGAGGCCATATTGAAGATTCCGGTATGCACCCGCAACGTTGAGGACTTTTGGGCGTGGTATCCGGATAAGAAAGGCAAATTTAGTGTCAGTTCGGCTTATAAGTTTTTGCTCAAGACAAAATTACAGAGGGAGGAGTGGTTAAATGGAAGTAGCGGAACATCTCACACCGATAAGGACGAAAAAGCATGGACTTCCTTGTGGAAATTTAAAATCCCGTCGAAGGTGAGGATCTTTCTTTGGAGGTTAGCTCATCACTCACTCCCTACAACGGATGTCCTGAAAAGAAGAAACATGTCAGAGAGAGAAGTTTGTCCGTTGTGTGGATGTGAGGATTCTTGGAGACATGCGTTGGTAGCATGCACGATGTCTCGCTGCGTGTGGGCTCTTTCGGAGGAAAACTTGGTGTCAATCATGGCTGAAAATGATGAATCCAATGCAAGAATATGGCTGTTTGATCTATATGAAAAACTGGACCAAGCTAGCTTCACAAGGATGGTCATCACACTATGGTCTATATGGTTTGCGAGGAGGAAGGCTATCTATGAATCTATATTCCAGAACCCCCAGCAAAAGGCTTCGTTTATAAATAATTACATCGATGAGCTCGGCCACTTAGTTGTGCGAAGAGTGCGCGAACAATCTGTACCTGCACCACCACAACCGAAAAGGTGGCTTCCTCCTCCTACAGGCTCTGCAAAAATTAATGTTGACGGGGCTGTGGGTCGCTCACGGAGAGGAGGAGCGGTTGCTGCCGTTTGCCGTGACCAGGATGGGCACTATCTGGGCTCCTCGGCTATGGTTTATTATGGTATGACGGACCCTCTAATCCTGGAGACATATGCATGCCGGGAAGCTCTTGCTCTAGCAGATGACCTAGGACAGCAGAAGATTCACGTGGCATTGGACTGCCAAGAAGCGGTTAATGATATCAACAGGGGTACAGGAGGCCCCAATGCATCGTTGGTACATGAAATAATGAACCATTGTAATAGCTTTATTTCTTGCTCTTTTGTTTTCGAGCGCAGGAACTTTAATTTTGAAGCTCATAATCTCGCCAAATTTGCTTGCAACCTAGATATAGGTAGACATGTTTGGTTGGGCAATCCTCATGATCCCGATCTTGTACCTATGACAATTGCTTCTGAATAAATAAAGGAGGCGAGAATTCTCAAAAAAAAAACCTAAAACAAGATAAGCGTACGTGAGTTAGCTTGTTGGCTGCTGCTACATACTATGTACGTACCTGAGGAGGGGGCCCCTGGATGTTGGGCGGCCCGGGGCGGCCGCCCCCCCTGCCCCCCCTCAGGGCCGGCCCTGCTTGCGGCTGCGGGGATTAGCCGAGGCAATCCTCCTCTGTAGTTCGAGACCCAACTCATTGTCCCTTTTCCTGTTGGCGATGAAGTCTTCGTCGACCTCGAAGTAGCCCTTCTCCCGCACAGACACGATGACCTCCTGCCGGTGCAACTCGAAGTCGTCGTCCAGCTTCTTGAAAAGCTTTACACTATCAGCATGGGCACGCTTTGTTTCCTCGATCCACTCCGGCGGGAAGAACTCTGCCAGATCGTCCAGGTAATCGGCGCTGGGGTGTTGCTCCGGCTTCAAGGCAATTATGCTCCTGATCTCGGCTTTCTACAGCCGAACCTTGCCCTTGTTTCCACCCGAAGATTGTGCTGCAGGGGCCATTGATACATCCGCACCCTGCTCGATGACGAGCTCCGCCTCCTCCAGCATATCGTCCATCGAAACCTCCTCTTCCTTGCCCGTCATTGCTTTGCTAGATACGTTAGAGCGAAAAAAAAGAGCAGTCGACGAGCGATCTCTTTCGTTGCTGGTTTGGGGCGGACGACTATATAACGAACAGGGGCCCCAGCCAAGCCAAGTCTCCTACTTTGTTTAGGTTTGCTGGACTCGGAACTACACGTTGCCACGTTCCACACGGATTCGTTCTATGCACGTAGGCAGAATCGAGTACGATTACCGAACGATTGTTAAGGCGCCTTCTTCTTTTTCTGATGATACGATGCACTCCGTCCGTGTCGCGGGGCCACCAATCGATGAGATGCACCGACGCCGATAAGGGAGGCCCCATAGACGACACCTACATCCTCAAGCCGGCATTGGCCTAGCTTGTGTTGGCTAGCTGATATATACCGTTATACATACCCCAGTAAACATTGTGCCAAACAAGAGGAAGCAAAAGAAAAGGTTTGACACGGGCCTTTGCCGTAAAAAAAAAGTCTTCCTGTTCGGTTCTTACGTTTGCCAATTGACGTGAGTTTTCGTCCAAGATCCATACAATAAATCAGTTGAAGCATGAAGCGATCAAGCTGCTAGTCTGTTTGTTTGAGTTAGCTTTGCACGTAGACGTACGGGGTGCTCCTGGGTGGATTTGATCTAACCAACAATCCGTATATTTCCAATGAAGAGTGAATTCTATTGACTTAAGATAAAGCATTAAGATAATACAAACACAATGTAAACAAATTCGGCCTCTCCATAGCTAGGATCCACATATAGTTAATGTAAAAGCTGGGAGGAAGCGTGTGCCTTGGGGAAGGGACACGTGTGTGTATATATGTACATACAGGTTACAAGGTTTGGTAGGACTTTCCAAACTTGATCTCCACGTTAGCTCCATATACAAGGATATAGACCAAACATTAGAAATCCTACCTTAGTACAAGTTCCAAAACAACACACGCACACATGTTACAATATTCAGTTTAACACCTCCTTCAATCATAACTTATCTAAGTTGAGATTGCATCTGAATACCTCTAGTTGTTGAACAGAAAGTGGTTTCGTGAACCCATCCGCGACTTGATCACCGGTGGGTATAAATCTGATATTTAATAGCTTGTTAGCTACCCTTTCACGAACGAAATGATAGTCCACCTCAATATGCTTTTTCCTAGTATGAAACATTGGATTAGCAGATAAATATGTAGCACCAAGATTGTCAAACCATAGCAAAGCAACCTTTGGATGACTGATCCCATGTTTTGTAATCAAACTTTGTACCCATATGACCTCATCCGTGGCATTAGCTAAGGATTTATATTCTGCCTCAGTACTTGATCTAGATACAGTTGCTTGCTTGCTTGCACTCCAGGAGACAAGATTACAACCAATAAAAATAGCAAAACCGCTGGTGGATCTTCTATCATCTGGACAACCCGTCCAATCTGCATCAGAAAAGGCACTGACAAGTGTAGATTCTGATTTAACAAGTTTGAGTCCTAGAGCCACAGTATACTTGACATATCTAAGTATGCGTTTAACAACCGTCCAATGAATTGTAGTAGGAGCATGCAAGAACTGGCAAACCTTATTGACTGAAAGAGAATATGTGGCCTAGTCAAGGTGACATACTGTAATACGCCAACAATGCTCCTGTACCAAGTGGCGTAGTATCAGGTTTACAGTCCACCATACCAACACGCCTCAACACATCTATATATTTGTCTTGGGAGAGAATGACACCTTGTGACCTATGTTTAACCTCTATACCAAAAAAATAATGAAGAGATCCAAAATCTTTCAGTGCAAAATCCTGACGTAGATCTTGGAGCAGTGCATCAATAGCCTGATCTGAGGAGCTAGTTACAATAATATCATCAACATAAATGAGCATAAAGATGATAATTCCATTCTTGCAATAAAAGAACAAGGAGCTATCCGCCTTCGAGGGAGTAAAGCTAAGACCATGTAATTTGGAGCATAGCCTAGACTACCATGCATGAGGAGCTTGTTTCAGCCCGTATAGAGCTTTATCCAGTTTACATTACACACATAACCTGGATGGACAGAGTTTTCATATCCAGGAGGCTGTCTCATATAGATCTCTTCTTCCAGAACATCATGAAGAAACACATTCTGCACATCTAGTTGTCTCATAGTCCAGTTTCTTGCCACAACAATAGACAAAACAATGCGAATAGTGGCATCTTTGACAACAGGGCTAAAAGTATCTTCTTAATCAACGGCATACCTCTCCTTGAAACCCTTAGCTACCAGACGTGCTTTGTACGTAGCGATTAACAGTACCATATGATTTTCTTTTGACTTTGAAAAGCTGGGGGGAAGCGTGTGCCTTGGGGCCGGGACACGTGCGTGTATATATGTAAGTACAGGTTACAAGGTTTGGTAGGACTTTCCAAACTTGATCTCCACGTTAGCTCTATACAAGGATAGAGACCAAACAGGAGAAATCCTACCGTATTACAGCTACCAAAACACACACCAATACCAACGTATGCACTAAAAAAACATGTCAGCAAATAGCAAAGTCATATAATATTAGACTGAATCTATGCATAGGCGAGAAAAAAAGAAATCAAAACGATCATGGCACCACACCAACTATCTCATGGCATCACATGGGCGACGAGTTCTTCAACAACAACACCTTCAGGAAGGGAGCCACACTCAAGTGTAGTCGTCACCGGATCAAACCACCGAAGGCTAGAATCTAAGTTTTTAGAAAATCCCCTGATATTTCTTATAATCAACCCGTGGTCTTGTTTTAAGTTAGATTTTCACTTTTTTTTTTAAAAACATGATGCTTCGGATAATCAACCCGCAGTCCAGTTTTAAGTCAGATTTTTTGAAAACCCCTTGATGCTTTCTATAATCAACTCGCAGGTCAGTTTTAAGTTAAGTTTTTGCTTTTACAGGAAACCTCATGATATGTGGGTTTATCAACCCGCATAATACTTTTTAAAAATACTAGCAAAAGGGTCCATGCGATGAAACGGTAGAAAAAAGTCATAATCTCCAATGGCCATGATCACATTTTGTTGCATGACCGAGATTGACTATCACTCTCAATTTTGTGAAATCACAAACATTTTTTCAACTCGTGAATTTGAAATCGTGAACAATTTTCAAATTCATGCACACTTTTACAAATTTTCAAACATTTTCCAAAATTAAGAATACTTATTGAATTCATGAATAATTCTCTTTGCAATAAATTTGTAAAATTGTGAACATTTTTGTAACAATTTTCTTGAACTGGCAAACATCTCTAGAATGGATGATTTTTTTTGGAAATTTGTGGAAAAATTTCTGAAATTCACATACATTCTTTTGATTTAACGATCACATTTTTTATTTAACAATCATTTTTTGAAATACATGATCATTCTTTGAATCAGCGAACATTTTAAGAATGAATAAACTATTTTTAAGTCATGGCCAGTTTCTGAACTTTTAGGATATTTTTCCATTCATGAACAATTTTTGAATTGGCGAAGTTTTGTTGAATTTCATTTATACCTTTTATTAAATGGTTGTTTAAAAATCATGTTTTTTTTATTTTCCGACCATTTGTTTTCAAAATTTTGAACTTTTTTTGAATAAGCAAACATTTTTTTATGAACAGTAAACAGACAAACAATAATCATCCGGAGCAACAAAACAGAAGAAGAAGAAAGGGACTGTTTTGGGATCAGAAACCATTTTCATTGCACCAGCAAATAGTAGCACCTTTGTCTAAAAAAAAGCAAATAGTAGCACAGGAGTCAGCCACAGCAGCAACCACCTGTGTTGACGGGTGATAGCTGGTCGTACAAGGCCGGCTGCTGCTGAGGTCACCGAGGAGAGGAGCTCGTCCATGGTTGATACTTTAAGCCGAGTCAGCTTATGTTCCTTTAAGCCGAGTCCAGGCAAGAAAACACCTGGCAACTACGAAGCACACAACTTATAGCACCCTGTAAGCCGAGTACTACAACAAAACAGATCTCGGCTTAAAGGCAGCACGCGGTATCTACTGCAAAAAGCACTCGGCTTATAGCTCCTTGTCAGCAAAGATATCGGTACATGTCAACAATGGAGCAGTCTATAAGCCGTGCGTCAGATGAAAGCACTAGGCTTACATTTTTTTAGAATTTTTGCACCCCAGACCATTTATGCAAATTTGGTTTAAAATAAATTATCATAGCATTTATTTTTACTATTTATTATTATTTATTTCTCACCCAGTTTTACTGACTAGTTTTCATGGGCCTTATTTCCAATGCCCTTAATTTACCAACACTTTAATATTTTGATGTCCTTGTACTCTTCCGGCCCCCTAGCGTACCCATATTAGGATCACATGCAAAAGGTACTACTGAAAATTCACCCTAAGGAGAGTGCTTGGCTCTTCACCGAGAGCCAAAATATGGGCACTCGGCAAAGCGAACTAAGCCGAGAGGCAAACTCGGCAATAGATGTTGCGCGGCAAACACATGCATTTATTGAGACTGTGTGTGAAACATACTCAGCAGATGCTTTATATGCCAAGAGCCAAACAATGAGCCCACGGCAAAAAGGTGCCATGTAGCAAGTCCGGCAGTGGTTTACAGCTCGGTGACGGTGGCAATGCTCCCTTGAAGTGGATCACACCCCGAGGCTGGCACCTGTCATTCGATGGCCTCCTTCGAGAGCATGAGAAGTTTTAAGGTTTACGGAGCAACAAGACCTGCACTTCCTTCACAAACCCATGCGTGCCCTGTTGCTTGGCCGCTCCCCTCCACTGTGTTTGGCGGAGTCCTAGTGATCTATCCCGTCGATACCAGCCCCTCTCGTCCCCTCTCTCCTCTCCAAAACCCTCTCCAGTGGACTCGAGCTCGGTCTCCTCGCCGCCTATAAATACGGCTAGTCCCGAGCACTTCTAGCCATCCAACCCTCCCCCTCCGGTCACAAATTGAGCAGCTAGCCAGCATGGCAAGGCCGGGAAGGCCTCATGCTGCCGATCCTCACTGGAGTTGGCCGCGGATCCCCCTCGGCCGTCCACTCGCCCCAGTGTCCCTCGACCCAGTCATCCTCCTTCGTTGAGTTCGGGAGGTCCTCCTGAGCACGACAATCATCCTAGTTCGTCGGGACTCTGCCGGAATCGCCAAGTCCGACGAGCTCCGCCACCCGCCATCTTCGGAGACAACCATCCCAACGCCCTCCGACCACCTCTGCCCTCGCATTGTGCTCTACCCATTCCCCTCCTCATTGGCAGTCGTCGTGGCCTCCTCGCCGGAGAACCACCGGCGGCAGAGCCGCCATCTCTGTCCCCCCCCCCTCTCTCTCAAACCTAACACGGGGTCCCACCCGTTAGTCTCTCTCTCCCTTGCCCGAAGGGGTACGAGTCGAGGCGTATTCAGAGAATATGCCTTCAACGTGGCCTCCTCTGGTATTTTTAATTTTTAGTTTAAACTCATATATTTGACCCTAACTTTGACCAGCACTATTTCCTGAACTATAAGTCCAAATGACTTGATTCTTTTTACACCAGTTTTGTTATGAGCTCATATTTTTGCATGCCAAATTTGAGAGTTTTCTTTGCTGTGGATATTTTCTGGTGCAATAAAAGGCTTTATGTGACATTTTCTTTTTGCACTTTAATTATTTTTCAGAAGGTTCTAATTGCCTTGAAGAGGACCAGGAGTTCTTTGACCCTCCTCCAAATTAAGGCAAGCCACATCAATCATTTGCAAGATTGGCATTGCATTCATGTAATCTGAATGATTTAACCTGTGCTACTATTCTGTCCATGCTATGTCTTTATAGTAGAATACCTGGTATCTTGTTAGTTTGTGCAATAGCACTTACTTTATATGCTCACGCTTATGTTGATGCATTCATCTTTGTTATTTGGTTACATGTGCATTTCATGGCATACTATGACTCGAGTTATTTTTATTCGACTTAAACATGATGATTATTCTACTTGAACATGTTGTTGATCGAGTCATGGTGCCACCGAATCAAGGTTGTCAGAATCGCGATTTTGAATCGGATCGGAGCTTCGATGGTAGGATCGCAAATCGTAGAATCTTCACTATCAGGATCGTAGAAACGTAGATTCTAAGAACTAAAATCGTAGAATCAGAGGGCTAATCTTGGATCGTAAAGTCATATAATCGTATAATAGAATCGCGATTCTGACAACCTTGCACCGAATCTAGCTTCCCGGTGCAACCACGTTTGCCTTTGGGGATGCCCTAATTCGATCTATTGTCATGCCTCTCGTTGGTGCCTCCAACTAGGAAAGGTTATGTACTTGCGCTACCATGGCCCGATAGGCAGGCATAATCTTGTGTGCCCATAGTTGTTTGGTACCATTGTCCCCGTTCCGCTTTTGTTTTGCCACGAAGGTGGCAGATGTCTAGAGTAGCATCCGGGGCCACCCATGACTTAGCCCAAAGGGGAGTTTGTTGGAGTGGCTGGGAGACTGTCATGCAAAAGATTGGTTTTGTAGGAGCGTCGTTGGTCCACCCGAATGGCAACACGAGGCCATGGGTTCTGTGGTGCGGGTACAATGTACTATCCTCTGCATAGTGTATAGTTTATCGATAGCCGCGTCCTCGGTTATAGACACAGTTCGTAGTAGGTCACACCGTGGGTCAACAAAAATAATTAACCTACACACCAATGACACTGTAAAGACACATGTTATGGTTGATGACCACGTGATGGTCATCGAGGTAACACCGAAAGTGATCAAGTGAGGATCACAGTGGTAAGCTAGTGACTGCGGTTACATGGTAACCAAAATGGTAAGCTGGTCCGCGTGACCATGATGAGATATCACATACACTTCATCATTTTCATTCCATGTTCATGCATTCAACCTGAGTAAATGTCTTGTTATTGTTTGTCATATTTGCTTTGCTAGCTGTGAGCTTGCGAGTACATTCAAAATACTCACCTGTTTTGTCATGCCAGGAGAAGCCGTACCAGGAGTCGAAGTTGTTTCATTCACCGCAATCTAGGCAGTGTCCCAGCAGTGTCCCTGTGACATGGAGTTCTTCTACGTCGTCGTGCTGCTGCCGTGTAGCTGTATCGCTGTTATCGAGGCCCATGATCTATCTACTAAATAACGTACATAAGTGCATCAGCACCGCGTGTGCTGCTTGGCCTCGCTTCCTTATGTATCATCGAACCTATGTTGAGATCAATAAAGCGGTTGTTTTCCATAACAAGTTGTTGTGTATTGCCAGCAGACGTGATCTCTGGGCTCGCAATGCAAGTTAAATCGTTTCCTCTGAGCTGAGCTGCCACAACAGTGTTGAGTAAAACAGAGGAAGAGTGAATTAGGTATCTGTGTCCACCTCTCTGAGTGACGATAGTAACTCTTTAACACAACCTATGTTTCATTACCCTCTATTCTTATCGGGGGATGAAAACTATACTACTGTAATACATTATCCTTTGAACCCATTAGATAAATATTTCCTTTTTAATGACTTTGATGATTGTTGTGATGAATATCATGATGCACCTATATATAGTTGAAACTTATGGAGATAAATATTCTATTTGGCTTATGATGAGAATACAACTCATAATGCCACACCCACCTTTGATAGTCCTATCTTCTTTAGGAATTCTTCCAGCTAGGTGCCTTCTTAGGCAACTTTTGTTTCCTATTGGAGAATGGGACTTAGATTCACGGGAAACCATTTTTTGGTCACATAGCATAGATCCATGTCTCATGCCATCCAATCCCACCTCTATCACCACACTAACTTGGTAGGAGAGTAGACTGTCATAGACGGATGCCAGTTCCCACCTCGTTTTCGGGGTGAGGTCGGGAGCCTGAACACTTAGGAAAAATCTCAGTTCAGTCTATCTCCAAATGCTTATGGACCCCGACAGCGAAACACGCTTAATCATCATTATTACCATCGAAATTATGGTATTATTTAACTTAGAAGAAATATGAACACCAAGAAATGAAAGTAAAGATTTAGAGGATGCTATACCTTTTGGTATACCAAGGTTGTGCTCTGCTGCTACCTCATCACCTTAGCAAGGAAGTCCACATTTGTGAGCTAGGAGTTGTCGACGGTCGAGTCAACCATGGCAAAGGTGACATCATCAATGACCTAGTAAGGATGGTTGGCTTGGCTATGGCGATGGCTCCACGTTCTATTGAGGGGAAAGTGTGGAGGAGTAGGGGTGATCCATAGTATAGGTGGATAGGTAGGTTGAGGTTGCCAATATATCACATCATCTACACACCTGTTACCCGATCGCCACCAATATCATCTTCTCTTGGAAAGCGTTTCTTTTTGGCTGCTTTGCACTGCAGCTTTCCAGCATCCTACCTTGCATCCCTCAAGTGTCAACCATATGCAAACACTAAATTTTTAATAGCAATGGAACCCAACACTTGCCTTGCCCTAATAACGATTCAGAGTGCAAATCACAATGCGAGCTTAAGAAAAATAATGGGGACAGTACGCAGGAAACATAAATTTCAACTGCATTTCCAATCATCCTTGCATTCATTTATAAATGTCTTTTTATTCCACACAATCACACTCTATTTTCTCTCCATGGCAATTCTTTATCCATCCATATTACCAGTTATTCTGCAGACTCTTTTTTATTGAACATAAAACCAACCAACTAGCTAGAGAGCTAAGAGCTCAATCAATAGAGCTTTTGCTTTGCCAACATTGCATAGAGCTGACTTCCAATCAGGTCAAAGCTGTAACTTATAGGGATGGTGATCTGATCTTTGTAGCTAACCCCTCATCTTCAGATCAATCACAACCACACATATGTCATCTCGGCTATGCATGCGGAAGGCAAGATTCGTGAGCTCGAACGCAGCGCGTATACACCGAACCTCTTCCTCGTGGCCAACCACTATGCCAACATTGGAGCTCTTATCTTCTAAGCATTTCCAGGCAGCGCTGCAGGCCACCTGGTTTGACATCACATCCCACAGTCCATCACTTGCAAGGATCATGAAATCATCATCCTCCGACCTCGCAGTTATGGTAATCTCGGGCTCACATATCACTTCAGGCTTGAGGAGCGTGTGCCCTATGAGTATAGTTCATTGTTTAATGAGATTTAGTACCTTAAGCATCAATGCAAATATATACTAAAGAAAAATCGACTTGCTGTAGAAATGAATAAGCTTTCCAAAAAAGTAAAATTGGAATTTATGTAATTTTCTTTTGGGGATTAATCAAGAAATCAACTCTCTTATATCCATAAAGACCAAGTAAGTACCCACTCATGAAATATTTTATCAGAAAACAACAATGTTCATATAAAGGGAACCTAAACTATCAATTTGACATCAATGGTAATGCATCAATACATTATAAAATATCCTTGCTAAAGGTAAGACTATTAATGGGTTCAAATTCACGGTTTACCAAATATGTTTGTTAAAGGCGAGACTGTTAATTGATAGCTCAATGCAGTATTTGATCAGTTAATAGGATGCAACTACAATAAATACACCAATTCACCACATATTATCACGAGTGGCCTCATCTGTATCCGCTGGTGCTATGGAAGCATTCTTCAGAAATTACGAAAGAATTGTGCCCATTGGTACATCCTGGTACCCTATGACGCGTATGTATTTAACATAATCAGGCATTCTATAATTTTATTTTTATCAATGAAGGTACTATGTTTCAATTGTTTCTTTAAAAAGTAGAATAAACCCCGCCTTCTACACCCCTTCCTTGTTAGTAAATTGCAAGGCAATGTTTTAATTGGCTTTTTCCATTAGAAGGTCACACATGGACGCAAAAAAGAATTGTTTCTTTTTAATTATATTTGTCTGGTTGTTTTTTTTTGTCTTTATGTAAGAAGGCTATTTTTTCCTTGTACAGTCATTTCCTGTTACACTGATGTTTCGGGAGGGATACGAATGTGAAATACATGTGACCAAATATGATGAGCAGTGGCCTGACCTATGGGGAGAATGAAGACGGGCCCGAGCCCGAAGTTGGAGGGGATCGCGCATACCACCTATCCACGGGAGCAGCACAGGCACGGTGACCAGTGAGGAGTATCGTGGTCGCCTCCACTTCCTGCTGGAGCTCCTCCCCATGGTTGTGAATTGATGAGGAATAGAGATAAGTGGACATTGGCTGGGCACGTCTATTTCATCTACGATCGTTCCCACGTAGACAACTCAAGAGCTAACGTTTTTTTTTTCTTCTGAAGTGGCAACTTAGCGTGCATCAATATTGGCGCAGTCGATCTAATGGCCCTAGAGTCGTTCTCTGGGAGGAGCCAGAAATCTGACGTTCCCTGCATATCATGTCTGAAAGAAAAATTGTCCTCCCTCTTCGACATATAGGCAATGCTAATGAGAAGTTGAGAACAAAGAAACGTGGTGCTTAAAAACAAAACGGCACGCCAGTAGCTTTGGTCGAATTAATGGCGAAAGGCAACATATAGGCTAATGACAATCAACAGAGACACTGGCCAGTAGCAAACGAATTCAGGAAGGTGGCTTGTTTGCTAGTAAGTAGTAAGACAGCACGCATGCCAGCTGGGTGCATGGATCGGAAGGGCAATCGAGTGAGAATGTACCTAACGCGCGCGTCTTGGCAAGGATCCCCTGCACGCGAAGCACCCCGCCGTAGTTGAACACCACGCCGCCCGCCGCCGTGACACGCGCCATCTCCTCCGGTCGGTCCAGCTGCATCCACACATCAAACTAACATTTGTCTGGTCGACCAAAGGAGAGCAATACTCCTACATACACATGACGCATAAAATCTCACCCTGTGGTCCTCGGAGAGCGGGACGGCGCGGCGGGCGCGGCAGAGCACGGTGCGGGAGTCGCCGCAGTTGGCCATAATGCGGCCGCGGACCAAGAGCGCCACCACGGCCGTGGACCCACCGATGGTGCCGCGGGGCACCCCCGACGCCCCCAGCTCGTCAGCCCGCACGAAGCTCCGCGTCAGTGCGGCCTTCCAGGCGCGATGTTCCGCCTCTTCGTCCTGCTGGTCCTCCTTTCGGTAGGCTGCGGCTGCGCGGGCCAGCTCGTCCGCCAGGATTGCGTGCATATGGTCCCTGCACAGCGCTGACACCTGCACCACAACGCTTGAACGTGTAGAGTCCAGGTGGAGATGGCACGAGTAAGATAGAGGATCTGCGGTTAGGTTACCTCGGGGCCACCGTGGCCGTCAAAGACGGCGAATAAGTGCATGCGCGAGCCGTCAGCCCAAGTAAAGAAGGACGGGTGCAGCGACACCTTCTCCTCCATGATCGTCCGGTAGCTCCCCAACATCCCAGCCGCCCCGTACGCCCCGCGCCACCGGGCGGCAAGTACCACGCCGGGACCCTCCCTTTCTTCGGTGACCTGGGCGGAACGGCGGCAGCGGCGGCGTACGCGGCGTTGCTGGGAACCCAAGGCACGGTCCGCTCCCCCCTCGCCGGCCGCGGGAAAGTTGTTGGCGCTGTTGCTGGCCATCACTACGGACTGGTCACGCGGAAGAGGAGCAGGTTGAGCAGAGCGCGCGGGGGTGCCGAAGCAGCAGAGCATCCCCCTAACAAGCAACCTGCCTAGAGATAGAAAGGGAAGAAACTGAAGGAGGAAGACCGAAACGGACAATCGAAAGAGCGCAGAAGAGGAGGACCCGGAGGAGGAAGCTCTCTCGCTCAGAAACCAAGGGGGGTTACTTGTTCCTGCTACCCTCGCGCGCCTCAGTTTACTGCCTGCTTCCTCATTTTCACCTTACTAGCAAAAGAGCCCGTGCATTGCCACGGGGTGACAGTCCATCACTTGCAAGGATCATGAAATCATCATCCTCTGACCTCGTAGATATGGTAATCTCCGGCTCACATATCACTTCAGGCTTGAGGAGCGTGTGCCCTATGAGTATAGTTCATTGTTTAAAAAGATGTAATACCTTAAGCATTAATACAAATATATACTAAAGAAAAATCAACTTGTTGTGGAAATGAATAAGCTTTCCAGAAAGTAAAAATGGAATTTATGTAATTTTCTTTTGGGGATTAATCAGGAATTCGACTCTCATATATCCATCAAGACCAAGTAAGTACCCACTCATGAAAGATTTTATCAAAAAACAACAATGTCAAATAAAAGGAATCTGAACTATCAATTTGACATGAATGATAATGCAACAATACATAATAACATCCTTGCTAAAGGTAAGACTATTAATGGGTTCGAATTCATGGTTTACCAAATATGATATTTAAAGGCAAGACTATTAAAAGATAGCCCAACGCAGTATTTGATCAGATAATAGGATGCAACTACAATAAATAAACCAATTCACTACATTTTGTCCTGAGTGGCCCCATCTGTTGGTGCTATGGAAGCATGATTCAAAAATTAGAAATGAGTTGTGCCCATTGGTACATCCTGGTACCATGTGATGTGTATGTATTTAACATAATCGGGCATTCTACAATTTTATTTATATCAGTGAACCTACTATGTTTCAATTGTTTCCTTAAAAAAGTAGGATAAACCCCACCTTCTACATCCCTTTCTTGGTAGTAAAATGCAAGGCAATGTTTTAATTAGCTTTTTCCATTAGAAGGTCACACATGGACGCAAAAAAGAAATGTTCCTTTTTGATTATATTTGCATGTATATGTTTTTTTTTGTCTTTATGTAAGAAGGCCTGACCTATGGGGAAGATGAGCAGTGGCCTGACCTATGGGGAGTATGAAGACGGGCCCAAGCCTGAAGCAGAGGAGTATCGTGCTCCTGCCCACCTCCGGCAGGAGCTCCTCACCATGGTTGTGAATGGATAAGGAATAGAGATGAGTTGGCATCGGCTGGGCACGTCAATTTCATCTACAAGCGTTCCCACGTAGACAACTCAAGACCGAAAGGTTTTTTTTTCTGACCTGGCAACTTAGCGTGCATCAAGATTGGTGCACTTGATCTAACGGCCCTAGAGTCGTTCTCTGGGAGGAGCCAGAAATCTGACGTTCGCTACATATCATTTCTGAAAGAAAAACTATCCTCTCTCTCTCTTCAATATATAGGCAATGCTAATGAGAACAACAAAACGTAGTGGTTAAAAACAAAATGACACGCCAGCAGCTTTGGTCGAATTAATGGCGAAAGGCAACATATAGGCTAATGACAATCAACAGAGACACTGACCAGTCGCAAACAAATTCAGGAAGGTGGCTTGTTTGCTAGTAAGTAGTAACACAACACGCATGCCAGCTGGGTGCATGGATCGGAAGGGCAATCGTGTGATAATGTACTTAGCGCGTGCGTCTTGGCAAGCATCCACTGCACGCGAAGCACCCCGCCGTATTTGAACACCACGCCGCCTGCCGCCGTGACACACGCCATCTCCTCCGGTCGAGTTAATTGCAAGGAGATATTACACTTGCGCACGTTGTAACGAGCCAGTACCATTGCTCGTGTATGTCACAGTTCAGTACCACTATTCGGCCTAATCGTTACAAAAAAGGTTGACAGGCGTGTAACTCTGTATTGACCATGTATCTGACTGCGCGACCCCACCTGTCAGGCGACACGCTGGCCAATCGGCCCGTGCCCGGTGCGCTGACTTGGATGAGGTCGGCGCTCAAGCTGGACGGAGCGATCAGGCTTTTCGGCCCGCTCGTGGACCGTTCTGGACCAGACGGTCCGGTCCTGGCCCGCTGAAGAATTTGTTCGGTCCTGTTATTAAATTTCGGCCTGAAATTTTCTCAGTCCTGTCCGGTCTTTGCCCGGTCCGACCGAGCGGACCGAAGGTGCATGCCGTTCTTCTTCGTCGCGGCCACCGGCGACGCCCTGGACGTGTCCCACCTGGCGCTGTTCATGGGAATCAAGTACTCACTCACACAATTGACACAGGAACAGGGGCAAGAGGTACAAGAAGACTCAGATCACGCGCTGCCTTTTTTTTCCTTGTATTCAGTTAGAGAGAGAATATAAAGAACGAGAGTGCCGGCGTTCGATCCGATAATCGCGGCGCCATTCTTGACTAGCCCTTCGCTTCCGTTTCCTTTTACTAGCGACTAACGAGAGAATCCTTTAATCATGCGACCATCCCATGCTTCCGTTTCCTTTTATCAAGTCGAACAGAAAACAGAAGGAACATTCTATTCCTACGTGACTTGCTTACCAAATCTATACATGATATCTTTGTTTGGATTGTAATAACTGCCCCACGATTTTAGGTAACAGAAGCAATCCAATTCAATTGGTACATAAGTTTACGTAAAAATCATTCTTAGGAATATATCACTACTAAAAAGAAAAAGAACGACAGAAACAGGCTCGATCCTATAATCACGGCGCCATCCCACGACTAAGGGCATGTACAATGGTGCTATCTTAGAAGTGCCACATAGGATAGATGATGGGGTGGAGGAGAGAGAAGTCATAAGAAAAGTCTTGTCTTCTCTTATTTAAGAGAAGACAAGAGATGATCTCTTAGCACAATATGTCTCACCGTATTTTTAGGAATTACTAGTTATTAAAGATAAGACTAAGAAATGACCCATTGTACACGTTATTTTTTGCCATCTCTAAATTACATGCAAGATTTAAGATAAGACTATCTTATCAACCATTGTACATGCCCTAACTTCACGTCATATTTGATCCGTTAATCACGGCAAGGCCCGCACACAAAAAATCATGGGCTCATGCATGCCCTACAATACTTGCATGCGAGAGAAAAACTTCTAAGGAGGAAACACACGCAGTTTCATGGCTAACAATGGCGCCCGCCGGCCGGCACCCGCCGCGTCCTGTCGCTTCCATGTGTACACTACCGCCGATCTGGACCATCGAGCGCCCTACACTTCCTCCTACGATGTCCAGCACCCCCTCGCGCGTTGTGCCCTCATCGACGGTGACCACGGCCGGTCCTCCCGGTCCAACCCGGGCAGGAGTGCGGTCGGTCCGAGCCCTGATATCAGGACCGCTCAGCTGGTCGGTCCGGTCCGGTTCGGTCCGCCGGCGGCCGGTCAAAACGGCGGCTCGGTCAGGGACCGGACCGGCCCGGACCGTGTCCACCCTGAGTCGGCGCGGTCGGTCTTAGCGGGCTCGGTCGAACCGAGCCGGATCCCACCAGACGAACCCTAGTCTTCCTTCTCCCCTTCTCCATCTCCTCTCTCCCCGTGGATCTCAGGCGATGGCTGTGGTGACCCCTGGCGGCGGCGGTGTCATGGGAGGCAACGATGACCTTCCCGGCCTTGGGAGTGATGACCACGTGGGGCTGGACTGCTCCAGGTCGTCCAACTCCACCGATGACGAGGCAGAGGAGGAGAAGGCGCCCCTGTCCTTGGAGCAATGGTTGCGGCTCACTGAGATGTGGTTGGCCAACCCAACCACAAGCCATCACTGGACTAGTGGGGCGGATGGAGTGCTGTAAATCCCTCCTTTTTCCTTCTGTCTGTTCAAATCATAGGGCTAGGGTTACTATTCTTAAAGCACAGAAAATATTTCAATTTTGTGGTGGCTTGTAGGTTAGATGATGCTATATGGGATGTTAGGGTTCACTTTGATGCTGGGAATAACTTGCATAGGAAGATTTGCAGCTCAGGTGTCACATTTCTGAACCTGTATGCACCGTTGACAGTAGTAGGATTTAATTTTAATGATGAACTATATCACATGAGAAATACAGCTGCAACAGGAGTTGAGAGAGAGCATGGACTAGATCTGATTGACACGAACATCAAATTGCAAGAACTAAAGAAGCGGTATGAGGATTCATTAGTTCTAAATTTGTTAGCGAGGGCAACAACACCTGTCAGTACAGAGTCAGGTTTTGTTAGTGAGGGTAACATCCATCAGACAACAAATGAATTAGCTGCAGTTATATATGAACCACCTGTTGTTTATGATCTCAGTGAGCCTGCTGTGCTTGCTGTTGATGATCATGGTGTAGTTTTCCAGAGTCAGTGCAGTAGCAGTAGTACAATGCATCCTACACAAGAGAGTAGAAATGTCAAGGGGAAGCTGAAAGATATGTTGGAGGAAGAGGGATTTTTAGAGGAGGGATATAGGATTTACTCTGACTCTGAGGGTGCATATGACACCGATAACTACATTTTAGCTGAACACATAGAGATAATAGAGGGGAAGAGATTGGCAGAGAAAGAAGATGAAGATTCAGATGAAGAATCAGAAGATGAACCACCCATGCATTATGAGGGTGACACTGATGTTTGAGGAGGAGGAGGAGGTGAATGTTGCAACTGAAACTTTTGGGGAACGTAGTAATTTCAAAATTTTCCTACGCACACACACAGGATCATGGTGATGCATAGCAACGAGAGGGGAGAGTGTTGTCTAAGTACCCTTGTAGACCGTAAGAGGAAGCGTTTATCAACGCGGTTGATGTAGTCGTACACCTTCACGATCCGTCCCGATCAAGTACCGAACGTACGGCACCTCCGCGTTCAACACACGTTTAGCTCGATGACGTCCTCGCCTTCTCGATCCAGCAAGAGGGGCAAAGTAGTAGATGACTTCCGGCAGCACGACAGCGTGGTGACGGTGTTGGTGAAGAACAATCTCCACAGGGCTTCGCCTAAGCACTACGAAAACTATGATGGAGGATAAACTAGAGGGGACGGGGTAGCCGACACACGGCTTGGTGTTTCTTGATGTGTCTTGGGTGCTAGCCCTACCCCTCTATTTATATGTTGAGCCTTGGGGTCGAAACTTGGAGTAAAAGCCTCCACAAAGTCGGTTTCACCCGAAAGGCAAGAGTCCTTCTCGGACTCCAGGGCCAGATGCCAGGGTTCCCGGCGTCTGGACCCAGACGCCAGGGACCCTGACGTCTGGCCTCTAGACTCCACAAAACTTCCTTTTGCGCTTTCCAAAAACCTTGTGGGCTTTCCCCTTTGGCCCAAATAAATTGTTCTCGTACCCATTCCTTTTGCGCTGAAAGACTAAACACTATTATCCCATATATCAAACTTTATCTCCGGACCATTCCGGAGTTCCTCTTCATGTCCGTGATCTTATCCGGAACTCCGAACAACATTCGGTTACCAACATACATAACTCATAAATACTATATCGTCAACGAACGTTAAGCGTGCGGACCCTACGGGTTCGAGAACTATGTAGACATGACCGAGACATTTCTCTGGTCAATAACCAATAGCGGAACCTGGATGCCCATATTGGCTCCTACATATTCTATGAAGATCTTTATCGGTTGAACCGCATAACAACATATTTTGTTCCCTTTGTCATTGGTATGTTACTTGCCCGAGATTCGATCGTCGGTATCTCAATACCTAGTTCAATCTCGTTAACGGCAAGTCTCTTTACTCCTTCCGTAACACATCATCCACAACTAACTCATTAGTTGCAATGCTTGCAAGGCTTAAGTGATGTGTATTACCGAGTGGGACCAGAGATACCTCTCCGACAATTGTAGTGACAAATCCTAATCCCGAAATATGCCAACCCAACAAGTACCTTCAGAGACACCTGTAGTGGAACATGTATAAGTCATGAAGAAAGCAATAGCAACAAAGTAAACGATCAAGTGCTAAGCTAACGAAATGGGTCAAGTCAATCACATCATTCTCCTAATAATGTGACCCCGTTAATCAAATGACAACTCTTTGTCTATGGTCAGGAAACATAACCATCTTTGATCAACGAGCTAGTCAAGTAGAGGCATACTATTGACAATCTGTTTGTCTATGTATTCACACATGTATCATGTTTCCGGTTAATACAATTCTAGCATGAATAATAAACATTTATCATGATATAAGGAAATAAATAATAACTTTATTATTGCCTCTAGGGCATTGATAACCCACAAGTATAGGGGATCGCAACAGTTTTCGATAAGTAAGAGTATCGAACCCAATGAGGAGCTAAAGGCAGAACAAATATTCCCTCAAGTTCTATCGACCACCGATACAACTCTACGCAAACTTGACGTTTGCTTTACCTAGAACAAGTATGAAACTAGAAGTACTTTGTAGGTGTTGTTGGATAGGTTTGCAAGATAATAAAGATTACGTAAATAAAAAGTAGGGGCTGTTATAAGTAAAGAAGCAATAAAGTAAATATAGAGAGTGTGGAAAGTGGTGGTAGGAGTTGTGAAATTGCCCCTAAGAAATTGACTACTTTACTAGACCGATAGCAGGTATTATGTGGGAGAGGCCACTGCTAGCATGTCATCCCTGACTTGGAATTCTATGCACTTATGATTGGACTATTAGCAAGCATCCGCAACTACTAATGTTCACTAAGTTAAAACCCAACCATAGCATTAAGGTATATTGGCCCCCCTTCAATCCCGTATGCATCAATTTCTATGCTAGGTTGAACCTTCTGTCACTCTTGCCCTCCAATACATAGTCCTATCAACATACAACTAACCCTAGGGTGTGATCCACGCACGCAATCATATGATGGGCACCAAAGGACAACAACATAACCCCACGCAAATTAAATCAATCATAGCAATTCATCAACCACGGATAGGACAACGAAAATCTACTCAGACATCATAGGATGGGAACACATCATTGGATAATAATATGAAGCGTAAAGCACCATGTTCAAGTAGAGGGTACAGCGGGTTGCAGGAGAGTGGACCGCTGTAGATAGAGGGGGGAAGGTGATGGAGATGTTGGTGAAGATGGCGGAGGTGTTGGTGTAGATTGCGGTGATGATGATGGCCCCCAGTGGCACTCCGGTGCCACCAGAAGTGAGGGGGAGAGGCCCCCTCCTTCTTCTTCTTCCTTGACCTCCTCCCTAGATGGGAGAAGGGTTTCCCCTCTGGTCCTTGGCCTCCATGGTGTGGGAGGGGCGAGAGCCCCTCCGAGATTGGATCTGTCTCTCTATCTCTCTCTGTTTCTGCGTTCCCAGATTCTACTTTTTCACCGTTTCTTATATTCCCGGAGATTCGTACCTCCGATTGGGCTGAAATTTTAACATGATCTCTATCCGGATATTAGCTTTCTTGCGGCGAAAAAAGGGCATCAACCGCCTTTCGGGTGGCCCACGAGGGTCAGGGGCGCGCCCAGGGGGCAGGCGCGCCCCCCTGCCTCATGGCCACCTCGGGCACCGTCTCGCATGGATTTTTCTTCCAAAAAACCATATATATACCAGAAAAAATCTCCGTCCGTTTTTATCCCGTTTGGACTCTGTTTGATATGGATATTCTGCAAAACAAAAAACATGCAACAAACATAAACTGGCACTGGGCACTGGATCAATATGTTAGTCCCAAAAATAGTATAAAAAGTTGGCAAAAGTATATGAAAGTTGTAGAATATTGGCATGGAACAATCAAAAATTATAGATATGACGGAGACGTATCAGCATCCCCAAGCTTAATTCCTCTCGTCCTCGAGTAGGTAAATGATAAAAAAATTGATGTGGAATGCTACCTAGCATAATCTTGATCACATATCTAATCATGGCATGAATATTCAGATACGAGTGATTCAAAGAAATAGTCTATCATTTGACATAAAAACAATAATACTTGAAGCCTACTAATAAAGCAATCATGTCTTTTCAAAATAACATGGCCAAAGAAAGTTATCCCTACAAAATCATATAGTATGGCTATGCTCCATCTTCACCACACAAAATATTCACATCATGCACAACCCCGATGACAAGCCAAGCAATTGTTTCATACTTTTGATGTTCTCAAACCTTTTCAACTTTCACGCAATACATGAGCGGGAGCCATGGACATAGCACTATATGTGGAATAAAATGGTGGTCGTGGAGAAGACAAAAAGGAGAAGATAGTCTCACATCAACTAGGCGTATCAACGGGCTATGGAGATGCCCATCAATAGATATCAATGTGAGTGAGTAGGGATTGCCATGCAACGGATGCACTAGAGCTATAAGTGTATGAAAGCTCCAACTGAAACTAAGTGGGTGTCCATCCAACTTGCTTTCTCATGAAGACCTCGTGCATTTGAGGAAGCCCATCATCGGAATATACAAGCCAAGTTCTATAATGAAAATTCCCACTAGTATATGAAAGTGATAACTTAAGAGACTCTCTATATGAAGAACATGGTGCTACTTTGAAGCACAAGTGTGGAAAGAGGATAGTTGCACTGTCCCTTCTCTCTTTTTCTCTCATTTTTTTGTTTTATTATTATTATTATTATTATTATTACTATTATTATTATTTGGTGGGCTTCTTTGGCCTCTTTTTTTATTTGGGCTTATTTGGCCTCTTTTATTTTTTGTAAAGTCCGGAGTCTCATCCCGACTTATGTGGGAATCATAGTCTCCACCATCCTTTCCTCACTGGGGCAATGCTCTAATAATGATGATCATCACACTTTTATTTACTTACAACTCAATATTACAACTCGATACTAGAACAAAGATATGACTCTATATGAATGCCTCCGGCGGTGTACCGGGATGTGCAATGATCTAGCATAGCAATGACATCAAAAAACTGACAAGCCATGAAAACATCATGCTAGCTATCTTACGATCATGCAAAGCAATATGACAATGAATGCTCAAGTCATGTATATGATGATGATGGAAGTTGCATGTCAATATATCTCGGAATGGCTATGGAAATGCCATAATAGGTAGGTATGGTGGCTGTTTTGAGGAAGGTATATGGTGGGTTTATGGTACCGGCGAAAGTTGCGCGGTACTAGAGAGGCTAGCAATGGTGGAAGGGTGAGAGTGCGTATAATCCATGGACTCAACATTAGTCATAAAGAACTCACATGCTTATTGCAAAAATCTATTAGTCATCGAAACAAAGTACTACGCGCATGCTCCTAGGGCGATAGATTGGTAGGAAAAGACCATCGCTCGTCCCCGATCGCCACTCATAAGGAAGACAATCAATAAATAAATCATGCTCTGACTTCATTACATAACGGTTCACCATACATGCATGCTACGGGAATCACAAACCTGAACACAAGTATTTCTACAATTCACAACTACCCACTAGCATGGCTTTAATATCACCATCTTTATATCGAAAAGCTATTGCAAGGAATCAAACATATCATATTCAGTAATCTACAAGTTTTATGTAGGATTTTATGACTAACCATGTGAATGACCAATTCATGTCATCTCTCTAAATAGATATAAGTGAAGCAAGAGAGTTTAATTCTTTCTACAAAAGATATGCCCACGCTCTAACAAATATAAGTGAAGCAAAAGAGCATTTTACAAATGGCGGTTTTCTATGTAAAGAGAAACAGACAATCCAAACTTCAAATGATATAAGTGAAGCACATGAAGCATTCTATAAAGCCATACCCAAAAGATATAAGTGAAGTGCAATGAGCATTCTATAAATCAACCAAGGACTATCTCATACCACCATGATACATAAAAGAAAGATGAAAACTAAATGCAAAAGATGCTCCAAGATTTCACATATCGCATGAACGAAACGAATCCGAAAACATACCGATACTTGTTGAAGAAAGAGGGGATGTCTTCCGAGGCATCCCCAAGCTTAGACGCTTGAGTCTCCTTGAATATTTACTTGGGGTTCCTCGGGAATCCCCAATCTTGAGCTCTTGCCTCTCTTCCTTCTTCTCACATCGAGACCTTCTCGATCATCGAACACTTCATCCACACAAAAGTTCAACAGAAAACTCGGTAAGATCCGTTAGTATAATAAAGCAAATCACTACTCTAAGTACTGTTGCAAACCAATTGATATTTTGTTTTTGCATTGTGTCTACTGTAATATAACTTTTTCATGGTTTAATCCACTGATATAAATTTGATAGTTTCATCAAAACAAGCAAACTATGCATCAAAAACAGAATCTGTCTAAAACAGAACAGTCTGAAAAATCTGAACATTCACCATACTTATGTTACTTGAAAAAGTCTACCAAAACTCGGAAAAATAAAAAAAATTGTATAGGAAGTCAGTGCAAAAAGAATCAGAACCATTTGACATTCCAGCAAAAAATGTAAAATCGCGCACTACAGCCAAAGTTTTTGTCCTGCACCGTACAAACCATCAAGCAAATGTAAACATCCTAAAGTCAAACCTTGGCACATTATTTTTATAATACAATGGAATTGTACAAGGGTATAATTATTTTTGTTGAAAAGTTTCTGTAATAAAGACTCACAAAGTTGCCGTGAGCATGAACAAAGTTCAAGGAGCTCTCCCACTTCAACAATGTTTATCTTTCTCACTTTCACTTTCCTTTTTGAAAAAGTTTTGGGTTCCCCTCTTTATTTTTGTTGTTTTTAAACTATAGGAAAGCACTCAACAGAAATAAATGACTCTCTAAAACTTTTGGGTTGTCTCCTTGGCAGCACTTTCTTTAAAGCCATTAAGCTAGGCATATAGTGCTCAAGTAATGAATCCACCCGGATCCCAAGGTATATCAAAGCCAATTTTAATTAACAATGATTTATTATTTAGTAGTGAGAACAAAGTAACATATATCATGTAATGACGAAGTCTAACTCTCTTCCTATGCATCAACATGTCATAAAAGAACAATTCATGCACACATAATAAAGGCCAATGCATTGTATAAACAGTTTCTTGCAATTTTATCGTATTGGAAACATAGAGAGGTGGAGATATAGTTTCTCTCTCATAATAATTGCAAGTAGGAGCAGCAAGCGCATGCATATTATATTCATCAAAATCATCATGTGCAACGGTAAAAGGCAACCCATCAATATAATCCTTAATAAGGGCAAACTTCTCCAATATAGTGTAGTCGGGAGAATTCAAAAAGATAATAGGACTATCATGTGTGGGTGCAATAGCAAAAATTTCATGTTTAACATAAGGAACTATAGCAAGTTCATCTCCATAAGCATAACTCATATTGGCATCTTGGCCACAAGCATAGCAAGCATCATCAAAAAGGGATATTTCAAGAGAATCAACGGGATCATAACAATCATCATAGCAATCATCCTTTGGTAAGCACGAAGGGAAATTAAACAATGTATGAGTTAAAGAGTTACTCTCATTAGAAGGTGGGCACGAGTAGCTAATCCGCTCTTCCTCCTTTTGTTCTTTGCTCTCCTGCTCATCTTTTTCATCCAATGAGCTCACAGTTTCATCAATTTCTTCTTCCATAGACTCCTGCAAAATATTAGTCTCTTCTTGGACAGCGGGGTAGTCCTCAATATATGGTTCAACATAGGCATTAGAAGCATAATTATCATAGCAATATTTAAGTATGTCAAAATTTTCAGATTTGTAAAGAGTAGCATCATACGTTTCAATCAAAGAAGCAATTTCATAAGCACCCTTAAAAGCAACAAATTCTTCAATTTGTTAAACATCATAGTAACTATAAACACCCTTAGCATACAAAGATACAGTTCCATTATCACTAAACTCACATTGATAGGGAAGGTGTTTCTGAGGGTTTTCAGAACAACAAGTAATATCATATATTTCGCATAAATTCCAAGCATAGAATTGCAAAAGATGAATTTGACCCAGTAAAATTTTCCCTTTTTCAGATATTCGGTGTCGCACATAACCGGCATGCTCATCTAAAGATTCTCCCTCAACTAAGGTAGTTGGGGTTTCAGCACGAGCACAAAGGGATCGAAGATGATCCAAGTAATAAGCTTCAGAAGTGTGATAGATTTTGAGTGGTTCTTCAACCATTGGTGTAGCAGGTACAACTAATTTTTTGGTATTTTTTGTTTCCTACCCATAACTAAAGATAGAAAACAACTAAGAACAGCAAATAAAAATTACTTAGTGATAAAGCAAACAAGCACACACGAGAATATTCACCCCACGCTATTGCTCCCCGGCAACGGCGCCAGAAAAAGGTCTTGATAACCCACAAGTATAGGGGATCGCAACAGTTTTTGATAAGTAAGAGTGTCGAACCCAACGAGGAGCTAAAGGCAGAACAAATATTCCCTCAAGTTCTATCGACTACCGATACAACTCTACGCACGCTTGACGTTCACTTTACCTATAACAAGTATGAAACTAGAAGTACTTTGTAGGTGTTGTTGGATAAGTTTGCAAGATAATAAAGATTACGTGAATAAAAAGTAGGGGCTTTTATAAGTAAAGAAGAAATAAAGTAAATATAGCGAGTGTGGAAAAGTGGTGGTAGGAGTTATGAAATTTCCCCTAAGCAATTGACTACTTGACTAGACCGATAGCAAGTATTATGTATGAGAGGCCACTGCTAGCATGTCATTCCTGACTTGGAATTATATGCACTTATGATTGGAACTATTAGCAAGCATCTGCAACTACTAATGTTCATTAAGGTAAAACCCAACCATAGCATTAAGGTATATTGGTCCCCCTTCAATCCTGTATGCATCAATTTCTATGCTAGGTTGAAGCTTCTATCACTCTTGCCCTCCAATACATAGTCCTATCAGCATACAACTAACCCTAGGGTGTGATCCACGGGCGCAATCATATGATGGGCACCAAAGGACAGCAACATAACCACAAGCAAATTAAATCAATCATAGCAATTCATCAACCACCGATAGGAGAACAAAAATCTACTCAGACATCATAGGATGGCAGCACATCATTGGATAACAATATGAAGCATAAAGAACAATGTTGAAGTAGAGGGTACAGCGGGTTGCGGGAGAGTGGAACACTGTAGATAGAGGGGGGAAGGTGATGGAGATGTTGGTGAAGATGGCGGAGGTGTTGGTGTAGATCGCGGTGATGATGATGGCCCCCGGTGGCACTCCGGTGCCACCGAAAGCGAGGGGGAGAGAGCCCCCCTCCTTCTTCTTCTTCCTTGACCTCCTCCCTAGATGGGAGAAGGGTTTCCCCTCTGGTCCTTGGCCTCCATGGCGTGGGAGGGGCGAGAGCCCCTCCGAGATTGGATATGTCTCTCTGTTTCTCTCTGTTTCTGCGTTCCCAGATGCTACCCTTTCACCATTTCTTATATTCCTGGAGATCCGTAACTCCGATTGGGCTGAAATTTTAACACGATCTCTATCCGGATATTAGCTTTCTTGCGGCGAAAGAAGGGTATCAACTGCCTTACGTGTGGCCCACGAGGGTCAGGGGTGCGCCCCCTGCCTCGTGGCCACCTCGGGCACTGTCTCGCGTGGATTTTTGTTCCAAAAAATCATATATATTCCAAAAAAATATCCGTCAGTTTTTATCCCGTTTGGACTCCGTTTGATATGGATATTCGGAGAAACGAAAAACATGCAACAAACAGGAACTGGCACTGGGCACTGGATCAATATGTTAGTCCCAAAAATAGTATAAAAAGTTGCCAAAAGTAGATGAAAGTTGTAGAATATTGGCATGGAACAATCAAAAATTATAGATACGACGGAGACGTATCAGGCATATTTCCTTCAGTATCCCACATGCACTAGAGTCAATAATCTAGATTACACAGTAATGATTCTAACACCCATGGAGCCTTGGTGATGATCATGTTTTGCTCATGGAAGAGGCTTAGTCAACGGGTCTGCAACATTCAGATTCGTATGTATCATGCAAATCTCTATGTCTCTGACCTGGACTTGGTCCCGGATGGAGTTGAAGCGTCTCTTGATGTGCTTGGTTCTCTTGTGAAATCTGGATTCCTTTGCCAAAGCAATTGCACCAGTATTGTCACAAAAGATTTTCATTGGTCCAGATGCACTAGGTATGACACCTAGATCGGATATGAACTCGTTCATCCAGACTCCTTCATTTGCTGCTTCCAAAGCAGCTATGTACTCCGCTTCACATGTAGATCCCGCTACAACGCTTTGTTTAGAACTGCACCAACTGACAGCTCCACCGTTTAATAAATTCATGTATCCGGTTTGCGATTTAGAATCGTCGGGATCAGTGTCAAAGCTTGCATCGACGTAACCATTTACGACGAGCTCCTTGTCACCTCCATGAACGAGAAACATATCCTTCGTCCTTTTTAGGTATTTCAGGATGTTCTTGACCACTGTCCAGTGATCCACTCCTGGATTACTCTGGTACCTCCATGCTAAACTAATAGCAAGGCACACATCAGGTCTGGTACACAACATTGCATACATGATAGAGCCTATGGCTGAAGCATAGGGAACATCTTTCATTTTCTCTCTATCTTCTGTAGTGGTCGGGCATTGAGTCTTACTCAACTTCACACCTTGTAACACAGGCAAGAACCCTTTCTTTGCTTGATCCATTTTGAACTTCTTCAAAATTTTGTCAAGGTATGTGCTTTGTGAAAGTCTAGTTAAGCGTCTCGATCTATCTCTATAGATCTTGATGCCCAATATATAAGCAGCTTCACCGAGGTCTTTCATTGAAAAACTCTTATTCAAATATCCTATTATGCTATCCATAAATTCTATAACATTTCCAATCAACAATATGTCATGCACATATAATATTACAAATGCTACTGAGCTCCCACTCACTATCTTGTAAATACAGCCTTCTCCAAAAGTGTGTATAATACCATATGCTTTGATCACACTATCAAAACGTTTATTCCAACTCCGAGAGGCTTGCACCAGTCCATAAATGGATCGCTGGAGCTTGCACACTTTTTTAGCTCCCTTTGGATAGACAAAGCCTTCCAGTTGCATCATATACAACTCTTCATCCAGAAATCCATTCAGGAATGCAATTTTGACATCCATTTGCCAAATTTCATAATCACAAAATGCAGAAATTGCTTACATGATCCGGACAAACTTAAGCATCGCTACGTGTGAGAAGGTCTCATCGTAGTCAATCCCTTGAACTTGTCGAAAACCTTTTGCAACAAGTCGAGCTTTATAGACAGTAACATTACCATCAACGTCAGTCTTCTTCTTGAAGATCCATTTATTCTCGATGGCTTGCCGATCAACGGGCAAGTCAACCAAAGTCGACACTTTGTTCTCATACATGGATCCCATCTCAGATTTCATGGCTTCAAGCCATTTTTCGGAATCTGGGCTCACCATCGCTTCTTCATAGTTTGTAGGTTCATCATGGTCTAGCAACATAATCTCTAGAACAGGATTACCGTACCACTCTGGTGCAGATCTTACTCTAGTTGACCTATGAGATTCAGTAACAACTTGATCTGAAGTTTCATGATCATCATCATTAACTTCCTCACTAATTGGTGTAGACATCATAGGAACCGGTTACTGTGATGAACTACTTTCCAATAAGGGAGCAGGTACTGTTACCTCATCAAGTTCTACTTTCCTCCCACTCAATTCTTTCGAGAGAAACTCCTTCTCTAGAAAGGATCCATTCTTAGCAACGAATGTCTTGCCCTTGGATCTGTGATAGAAGGCGGTGTACCCAACAGTTTCCTTTGGGTATCCTATGAAGACACATTTCTCCGATTTAGGTTTGAGCTTATCAGGTTGAAGCTTTTTCACATAAGCATCGCGCCCCAAACTTTAAGAAATGACAACTTTGATTTCTTGCCAAACCATAGTTCATAAGGTGCCGTCTCTAAAGCATATCCCCAAAATGATAGCGGTAAATCAGTAAGAGACATCATTGATCGCACCATATCTAGTAAAGTACGATTACGACGTTCTAACACACCATTACGCTGTGGTGTTCCGGGTGGCATGAGTTGCAAAACTATTCCGCATTGTTTCAAATGTAGACCAAACTCGTAACTCAAATATTCTCCTCCACGATCAGATCGTAGAAACTTTATTTTCTTGTTACGATGATTTTCAACTTCACTTTGAAATTCTTTGAACTTTTTAAATGTTTCAGACTTATGTTTCATTAAGTAGATATAGCCATATCTGCTTAAATCATCCGTGAAGGTCAGAAAATAACGATACCCGCCGCGAGCTTCAATATTCATTGGACCACATACATCAGTATGTATGATTTCCAACAAATCAGTTGCTCGCTCCATAGTTCCGGAGAACGGCGTTTTAGTCATCTTGCCCATGAGGCATGGTTCGCAAGTACCAAGTGATTCATAATCAAGTGATTCCAAAAGTCCTTCAGTATGGAGTTTCTTCATGCGCTTTATACCAATATGACCCAAAGGACAGTGCCACAAATAAATTGCACTATCATTATCAACTCTGCATCTTTTGGCTTCAATATTATGAATATGTGTATCACTACTATCGAGATTCATCAAAAATAGACCACTCTACAAGGGTGCATGACCATAAAAGATATTACTCATATAAATGGAACAACCATTATTCTCGGATTTAAATGAATAACCGTCTCGCATTATGCAAGATCCAGATATAATGTTCAAGCTCAACGTTGGCACCAAATAACAATTATTTAGGTCTCAAACTAATCCCGAAGGTAGATGTAGATCACATCAACTTTATTTAGCGTGCCGATGGCGATCACACCAACTTTGGAACCATGTCCCACGCGCATCGTCACCTCGTCCTTAGCCAGTGTTCGCTTAATCCATAGTCCCTGTTTCGAGTTGCAAATATTAGCAACAGAACTAGTATCAAGTACCCAGGTGCTACTGTGACCTCTGGTAAGGTACACATCAATAACATGTATATCACATATACCTTTGTTCACCTTGCCATCCTTCTTATCCGCTAAATACTTGGGGCAGTTCCGCTTCCAGTGACCAGTCTGTTTGCAGTAGAAGCAATCAGTCTCAGGCATAGGTCCAAACTTAGGTTTCTTCTCTTGAGCAACAACTTGTTTGCTGTTCTTCTTGAAGTTCCCCTTCTTCTTCCCTTTGCCCCTTTTCTTGAAACTGGCGGTCTTATTGACCATCAACACTTGATGCTCCTTTTTGATTTCTACCTCCGCAGCCTATAGCATTGCGAAGAGCTCGGAAATTGACTTATTCATCCCTTGCATATTATAGTTCATCATGAAGCTCTTGTAGCTTGGTGTCAGTGATTGAAGAACTCTATCAATGACACTATCAACAGGAAGATTAACTCCCAGTTGAGTAAAGTGATTATGATACCCAGACATTTTGAGTATATGCTCACTGACAGAACTATTCTCCTCCATCTTGCAGCTATAGAACTTATTGGAGACTTCATATCTCTCAATCCGGGCATTTGCTTGAAATATTAACTTCAATTCCTGAACATCTCATATGCTCCATGACATTCAAAATGTCGTTGAAGTCACGGTTCTATGCCGTAAAGCATGGCACACTGAACTATCGAGTAGTCATCAGCTTTGCTCTGCCAGATGTTCATAACATCTGGTGTTGCTCCTGCAGCAGGTTTGGCACTTAGCGGTGCTTCCAGGACGTAATTCTTCTGTGCAGCAATGAGGATAATCCTCAAGTTACGGACCCAGTCAGTGTAATTGCTACCATCATCTTTCAACTTTGCTTTCTCAAGGAACACAATCAAATTCAACGGAATAACAACACGAGCCATCTATCTACAACAAACATAGACATGCAAAATACTATCAGGTACTAAGTTGATGATAAATTTAAGTTCAATTAATCATATTACTTAGGAACTCCCACTTAGATAGACATCCCTCTAATCATCTAAGTGATCACGTGATCCAAATCAACTAAACCATAACCGATCATCACGTGGAATGGAGTAGTTTTCAATGGTGAACATCACTATGTTGATCATATCTACTATATGATTCACGCTCGACCTTTCGGTCTCAGTGTTCCGAGGCCATATCTGCATATGCCAGGCTTGTCAAGTTTAACCTGAGTATTCCGCATGTGCAAAAACTGGCTTGCACCCGTTGTAGATGGACGTAGAGCTTATCACACCCGATCATCACGTGTTGTCTGGGCACGACGAACTTTGGCAACGGTGCATACTCAGGGAGAACACTTTTATCTTGAAATTTAGTGAGAGATCATCTTATAATGCTACCGTCAAACAAAGCAAAATAAGATGCATAAAAGATAAACATCACATGCAATCAATATAAGTGATATGATATGGACATCATCATCTTGTGCTTGTGATCTCCATCTCCGAAGCACCGTCATGATCACCGTCGTCACCGGCACGACACCTTGATCTCCATCGTAGCATCGTTGTCATCTCGCCAACTATTGCTTCTACGACTATCGCTACCGCTTAGTGATAAAGTAAAGCATTACAGGGCGATTGCATTGCATACAATAAAGCGACAACCATATGTCTCCTGCCAGTTGCCGATAACTCGGTTACAAAACATGATCATCTCATACAATAAAATATAGCATCATGTCTTGACCATATCACATCACAACATGCCCTGCAAAAACAAGTTAGACGTCCTCTACTTTGTTGTTGCAAGTTTTACGTGGCTGCTACGGGCCGAGCAAGAACCGTTCTTACCTATGCATCAAAACCACAACGATAGTTCGTCAAGTTAGTGCTGTTTTAACCTTCTCAAGGACCGGGCGTAGCCACGCTCGGTTCAACTAAAGTTGGAGAAACTGACACCAGCCAGCCACCTATGTGCAAAGCACGTCGATAGAACCAGTCTCGCGTAAGCGTACGCGTAATGTCGGTCCGGCCGCTTCATCCAACAATACCGCCGAACCAAAGTGTGACATGCTGGTAAGCAGTATGACTTGTATCGCCCACAACTCACTTGTGTTCTACTCGTCCATTGACATCTACGCATAAAACCTGGCTCGGATGCCACTGTTGGGGAATGTAGTAATTTCAAAATTTTCCTACACACACACACAAGATCATGGTGATGCATAGCAACGAGAGGGGAGAGTGTTGTATACGTACCCTCGTAGACCGTAAGAGGAAGCGTTTATCAACGCGGTTGATGTAGTCGTACACCTTCACGATCCGTCCCGATCAAGTACCAAACGTACGACACCTCTGCATTCAGCACACGTTCAGCTCGATGACGTCCTCGCCTTCTCGATCCAGCAAGAGGGGCGAAGTAGTAGATGAATTCCGGCAGCACGACGGCGTGGTGACGGTGTTGGTGAAGAACTATCTCCGCAGGGCTTCACCTAAGCACTACGAAACTATGACGGAGGATAAACTAGAGGGGACGGGGTAGCCGACACACGGCTTCGTGTTTCCTGATGTGTCTTGGGTGCTAGCCCTACCCCTCTATTTATATGTTGAGCCTTGGGGTCGAAACTTGGAGTAAAAGCCTCCACAAAGTCGGTTTCACTCGAAAGGCAAGAGTCCTTCTCGGACTCCAGGGCCAGACGCCAGGGTTCCCGGCGTCTGGACCCATATGCTAGGGACCCTGGCGTCTGGCCTCTGGACTCCGCAAAACTTCCTTTTGTGCTTTCCAAAAACCTTGTGGGCTTTCCCCTTTGGCCCAAATAAAGTGTTCTCGTACCCAAACATTTCGGGAAACATCCGGAACCCCTTCAGGTGAATTCTGAAACCCTTCTGAAGACTAAACACTATTATCCCATATATCAAACTTTATCTCCGGACCATTCCGGAGTTCCTTTTCATGTCCGTGATCTTATCCGGAACTCCGAACAACATTCAGTTACCAACATACATAACTCATAAATACTATATCATCAACGAACGTTAAGCGTGCGGACCCTACGGGTTCGAGAACTATGTAGACATGACCGAGACATTTCTCTGGTCAATAACCAATAGTGGAACCTGATTGCCCATATTGGCTCCTACATATTCTACGAAGATCTTTATCAGTCGAACCGCATAACAACATACGTTGTTCACTTTCTCATCGGTATGTTACTTGCCCAAGATTCAATCGTCGGTATCTCAAAACCTAGTTGAATCTCGTTACCGGCAAGTCTCTTTACTCATTCCGTAAGACATCATCCCGCAACTAACTCATTAGTTGCAATGCTTGCAAGGCTTAAGTGATGTGTATTACCGAGTGGCCCAGAGATACCTCTCCGGCAATCAGAGTGACAAATCGTAATCTCAAAATACACCAACCCAACAAGTACCTTTGGAGACACCTGTAGAGCACCTTTATAATCACCCAGTTACGTTGTGACGTTTGGTAGCACACAAAGTGTTCCTCCGGTAAACAGGAGTTGCATAATCTCATAGTCATAGGAACATGTATAAGTCATGAAGAAAGCAATAGCAACAAACTAAACGATCAAGTGCTAAGCTAACGAAATGGGTCAAGTCAATCACATCATTCTCCTAATGATGTGACCCCATTAATCAAATGACAACTCTTTGTCTATGGTCAGGAAACATAACCATCTTTGATCAACGAGCTAGTCAAGTACAGGCATACTAGTGACACTCTGTTTGTCTATGTATTCACACATGTATCATGCTTTCGGTTAATACAATTCTAGCATGAATAATAAACATTTATCATGATATAAGGAAATAAATAATAACTTTATTATTGCCTCTAGGGCATATTTCCTTCAGAAACGAGTACTCAAACTGAAAGAGAAAAACCACCCATACAAGAACATGCAAAGAAGAGGCAAAAGCTGGAAGTCAGGAGACGCCCCACCAGTAGGTCACACTCTAGTGTGTTAGAGGAGGTGAAACCTGATTTTAATCCTTCATCTGATGAAAAAGATCATGGCTTGCTGTTTGACAGTGATGATGGACATGAGGCACCAGCATATTTGTCCTACAAAAAGGCATGAAGAGTAGGGCAAAGAAAAGGAAACCTAGGATATGGTACAATGAAAAACTTGAGCAACCACATTAGTAGTTATGTATGAACATGTGCTTCAAGAATTAGCAGAAATTTAGAGAAGCATCGTTGAGCCTACACATTACATAGTCCAGAAATTTCAGGTACCACAAAAACTCAGACAAAAGGATCATTGCCTATTGCAAACAAGAGCACTGCCAGTTCTTCATAGTTGTTACCATTATCAAAGGGGGAAATACGTTCGCTATCAAAAAGATGAGGTTGCAGCACACTTACCCAAGTAGTACAGAGTCATCTAGGGTTAGTGCAAAGAAGCAATCTCCCAAGCTGAGGGACAATGCCCAAACTATCATGAATACAAGCCCTGGAAGTAGAGTTGTTGTTGCAACAATAACTCCAAAAGCTACAACAAAAAGACCACATCCAGGACCAAGGATTCATGCTATGTTCTTTTGCATAAATGGAGCCAGGGAGAGATTTCTGAATGCATGCAGGCCATTCATTGGTTAGTTACACGTTACCTTGCTTTATTTAGAATGTTTTGTTAATGTTCATGCCACATTTGCTTTATACATGTTTGTTGTTTTATACATGTTTGTTGTTTGCATCTAAATGTAGGTGCTGATGCATGCTTTATCAAGCTGAATACTGGTGCTCAAATCCTAGCCATCACTGGTAGAGATGGCAATAACAACATATTTCCACTTGCATTTGCTATAGTTGGACAACAGGACACAGCAAACTGGTGTTGGTTTCTGCACCAACTAAAGATATGTCTAGGAGGAGAAGTTGGTAAATTTGACCCTTACACTATCATGTCCGATAGACAGAAGGTATGCATCTCCTTGTTTATCTTTGTGCATATAAGTTATGTTCTAGATAGTAGCTTCAGTACTCCAGTAGCTTAGTGTTACATTATGTGAACAGGGGCTACTAAGTGAAGTAAATCAGGTATCTCCAAACTGCCATCAAAGATTTTGCTTTAAACACCTATATGCAAATTTCCAAAATGATGAGTTTAGGGGGGAAGATCTAAAGAAATGCATGGATAATGCCAGCTATGCTTATAACCAGCACAAGTTTAACATTGCAATGAGTGATCCGAAAAAATGAGATTGAGGAAGCTTGGAAGTGGCTGAGTGGAATACCTAAACAACATTGGGCTAGGTATGCTTTTGACACCAAATGCAAGACAGACTTGGTTGTTAAGAGCCTGTCAGAGGTGCTCAACAAGTACATCTTAAATTTCAAGAAAAAACCTATTAGGACTAGTATTAAGGACAAGCAGATGGTGAGGTGGCATAGGAATATTGAGAGAGAGGAAAGACGGCTATGTGGGAGATCACACCCCATTATGCTGAGAAGCTAGAGGTGGAAAAGGAAAGGGCCAGGTACTACAAACCCATTCAAGCAGGTGTAAATCTATGGCAAGTGACCAGTGGGCAACAAACACATCCAGTCAACTTGGACATGCATACATGTGGTTGTAGAAAGTGGGACCTGTCTGGCATACCATGCAACCATGATATATCTGCAATTAACAGGGGAAAAGGTTTCCAGAGGAGTATGTTTCTATATTCTTCAAAAGACCTTTTTACATAGCATCATATGAACCTATGATATATCCTGTCCCTGGTGAACATGACTGGACAAAGACAACTGGACCAGGCATAGATCCACCTGAATTTCATGTGAAGAGAGGAAGGAAAAAAGAGAAGAGGATAAAGGGCAGGTTGGAACTTCCAAAGCCAAAGGACAGTTCTAGAATGGCCACTATAACATGTAGTAATTGTGGACTTCAAGGACAAAGGTACACCAACTACAAGGTTCAACAGAAACTAGAGCTGGCTACAAGGAAAAACAAGCATGTGGTAATCCCTTGTTAATTAGTACTATGGTTTCTATTACTATATTTTGAGTAAATACCATGTTTGACTTACTAACATGTTTCTTTTTGTTTGCAATGCACCTGCAAGATCAAGGAATGCTCATGAAGCTTCTCCACCTTCAAGATCACAACCACCATCTGCATCTGCTGCTAGATCTGCTTCTACAAGGGCATCTAGTGCTAGATCTGCTGCTGCAAGTGGATCTGGTGCTAGATATGCAACTGCAACGGCATCTGGTGCTAGATCTTCTGTTGCAAGGGACCAAAGGCCATTCTTTGCTCCAAGATCTGCCTCTGGAGCTTCAACTTATGGTGCAATGGCATATGATGACCCAATAAGTCATTCTGGATGGATGTCCTATGTTAATGCCAGTAGGGGAGGTCAAAACTCAGTGTCATGAGGGTGCATCTGGGTTATGCTGATGGACAATATTTTGAACTATGTTATGTCTGCATCTGGGTTATGTTTCTGAACAATGTTATGCATACTCAGTTTGATGTGTACTAAGTCTGATGAGTAGCCACTCTGTTTGGTATGATGTGATGAGTAATAAGTTTGTTCTGATGTGATGAGTACTAAGTTTGTTATGATGTGATGAGTTAAGTTTGTTATGATGTGATGAGTTAAGTTTGTTATGATCTGATGAGTTAAGTATGATATGATGTGATGAGTTAAGTTTGATATGGTGTGATGAGTACTAAGTTTGATCTGATAGGGTTTAGGGGTTCTCGACGTCGATGGACCCTAGATGAGTAACCTATAGGGTTTAGGGGTTCTCGATGTCGACGAACCCTAAATGAGTAACCTATAGGGTTTAGGGGTTCTCAACATCGACGGACCCTAGATGAGTAACCTATAGGGTTTAGGGGTTCTCGACGTCGACGGACCCTAAATGACTAACCAATAGGGTTTAGGGGTTCTCGACGTCAATGAACCCTAAATAACTAACCAATAGGGTTTAGGGGTTCTCGACGTCGACAGACCCTAAATGAGTGACCTATAGGGTTTAGGGGTTCTCGACGTTGACGGACCCTAAATGACTAACCGATAGGGTTTAGGGTTCTCGACGTCGATGGTCCCTAAATGACTAACCAATAGGGTTTAGGGGTTCTCGGCGATGACAGACCCTAAATGAGTAACCTATAGGGTTTAGGGGTTCTCGACGTCTATGGACCCTAAATGACTAACCAATAGGGTTTAGGTGTTCTCGACGTCGACGGACCCTAGATGACAAACCAATAGGGTTTAGGGGTTCTCGACGTCGACGAACCCTAAATGACTAACCAATAGGGTTTAGGGGTTCTCGACGTCGACGGGCCCTAAATGCCTAACCAATAGGGTTTCGGGGTTCTTGACGTCGACGGACCCTAAATGACTAACCTATAGGGTTTAGGGGTTCTTGATGTTGACGAACCCTAAATGACTAACCTACAGGGTTTAGGGGTTCTCGACGTCGACGGACCATAAATGACTAACCACTATGGCTTAGGGGATTCTCGACGTCGACAGACTGTAAATGAGTAGAGTAACCACTATGACAGCAACTATGACAACAAATTAAATCATTTAACATATCAACCAACTATGACAAGCAACTCAAATCATATAGGACAGCTTGATGCAACATAATTAATAGATTCTTACACAACATACTAGAGTTCAACTTAGGTCACAATTTAAAGCAACAACATAGTTCCAACTTAGTTCACAACTACACATCCATAGTGCACAATTACTAGTTCATAACAACACCATACTTCACAAAAGGTCAGCAAAGCAAGCACTCTTCTTCTTCATGTTGATTTGGATCTTGCTCTTTCTCTTCCTCTTCATCTACATCTTCATTCTGACAAGATGTCCAGGATCCCCTTCAATTTCTGCTTGTTCTTCTCCTCTGACTTCAATAGTTCAGCAATCTGAATCTTTAACTCATCCCTCCGTGATGTGAGCTTCTCATGTCCCTTCTTGAGATCACCCATGTGAAGGAGTATCTGGGTGTTCTCCTGGGTGAGCTTTTCCTCAGATTTTTTGAGTTCATCAACCTGGAACTACAGGTTCCTGCTGGATGTACTAAGCACTTACTTCTTTTTTAGATGATTGAACTTCAAGTTCCGGATGACAGTGCCTTGAGATTTTGTCCAGCCAACCAAATGAGAGAAATACTCCTACATACACATGACGCATTATATCTCACGCTGTGGTCCTGGGAGAGCGGGATGGCGCGGCCGGCATGGCAGAGCACGGCGCGAGAGTCGCCGCATTTGGCCACGATGATGCGACCGCGGACCAAGAGCGCCACCATGGCCGTGGACCCACCTATGGTGCCCTGGGGCACCGCCGACGCCCGCAGCTCGTCCGCCTGCGCGAAGCTCCGTGTCAGTGTGGCCTTCCAGGCGCGATCCTCCGCCTCTACGTGCTGCTGGGTCTCCTTTCGGTAGGCTGCGGATGCGCGGGCCAGCTCGTCCTCACGGATTGCGTGCATATGGTCCCTGCACAGCGCAGACACCTGCGCTACAACGGGCAAACGTGTAGAGTGGAGGTGGAGTTGGCACGAGTAAGATAGGGGATCTGCGGTTAGGTTACCTCGGGGCCACCGTGGCCGTCAAAGACGGCGAAGAAGTGCATGCGCGAGCCGTTAACCCGAGTAAAGAAGGACGGGCGCAGCGACACCTTGTCCTCCATGATCGTCCGGTAGCTCCCCAACATCCCAGCCGCCCCGTATGCCCCGCCCCATCGGGCGGGAAGTACCACGCCGGTACCCTCCCTTTCTTCGGCGACCTGGGCGGAACGGCGGCAGCGGCGGCGTACGCGGCGTTCCTGGGACCTCAAGGTACGGTCGGCTCCCCCCTCGCAGGCCGCGGGAAAGTTGTTGGCGCTGTTGCTAGCCATCACTACGGACTGGTCACGCGAAAGAGGAGCAGGTTGAGCAGGGCGCGCGGGGGTGCCGAAGCAGCAGAGCAACCCCCTAACAAGCAACCTGCCTGATAGAAAGGGGAGAAACTGAAGGAGGAAGACAGAAATGGACAATCGAAAGAGCGCAGAAGAGGAGGAGGAGGACCCGGAGGAGCAGGAAGCCTCACGTTTGTGCTTGTTTGTGCTTCCCTCACGTTTACTGGCTGCTTCCTCATTTTCACCTTATTTATTCACCGATGGAAAAAGGCTTATCTTTGTACTATTTACTACTCTTAGTTTATTGTTCACTATTGCAAGTACAGAAGATAAAGAGTCACACACACCCGCCCGCGCGGCGCACACACAGACATTTTCTTTGAATAAAAACATATAAATTTTCTACTACAGTTTTTCGTCTCTTGTTGCGGGAGAGTTTCACCTTTCTATATTTGAGGAGCTTTCATTTGCTATATATGCTGTATCAAGCCAGTTCAATTCATTGGCGTTTAGCGTGCTCTCTTAAGAGATACTAGAGGAACGCACATGCGTTGCAACGGGGCCACATTAACTTTAAGAATTCAATATTAATCATGTTAATATTACATTTAATATTCTCATACATATCAAGTGACATTAGTAATCTCTTTTACCATCAAATCCTCACACACACACTCTCTCCCTCCCTCTTCCTTACTCTCTCTCCCCCTCTCTCCCTCTCTCTCTCTAACACACACACGTATCCATCTTATTGGGTACGGGACCATAATCCATCTATTTCACACACACACGCTATTGAATAACAATATGGATTATGTGTATTACATTTTCCACCACAACTGAGAGAATTAATTTCATGTAAATCGGCCAGCCACAGCTCCATGACAAACAATATATCTAAATTCTCAATGTTATTTTTATGTAATATGCATTATCTTTATACTATTTCTTGAATGTGTTCAAACTATTACTTGAACTTGCTACCACCAAATTGTTGAAATATGCCCTAGAGGCAATAATAAAAGGATTATTATTATATTTCTTTGTTCATGATAATTGTCTTTTATTCATGCTATAATTGTGTTATCCGGAAATCGTAATACATGTGTGAATACATAGACACCAACATGTCCCTGTTAAGCCTCTAGTTGACTAGCTCGTTGATCAGCAGATAGTCATGGTTTCCTGACTATGGAGATTGGATGTCATTGATAACGAGATTACATCATTAGGAGAATGATCTGATGGACAAGACCCAATCCTAAACTAAGCACAAGATCGTATAGTTTGTTTGCTAGAGTTTTTCCAATGTCAAGTATCTTTTCCTTAGACCATGAGATCGTGTAACTCCGGATACCGTAGGAGTGCTTTGGGTGTACCAAACGTCACAACGTAACTGGGTGACTATAAAGGTATACTACGGGTATCTCCGAAATTGTCTATTGGGTTGACACGGATCAAGACTGGGATTTGTCACTCCGTATGACGGAGAGGTATCTCTGGGCCCACTCGGTAATGCATCATCATAATGAGCTCAAAGTGACCAAGTGTCTGGTCACGGGATCATGCATTACGGTACGAGTAAAGTGACTTGCCGGTAACGAGATTGAACGAGGTATTGGGATACCGACGATCGAATCTCGGGCAAGTAACGTACCGATTGACGAAGGGAATTGTATACGGGGTTGCTTGAATCCTCGACATCGTGGTTCATCCGATGAGATCATCGAGGAGCATGTGGGAGCCAACATGGGTATCCAGATCCCGCTGTTGGTTATTGATCGGAGAGCCATCTCGGTCATGTCTACATGTCTCCCAAACCCGTAGGGTCTACACACTTAAGGTTCGGTGACGCTAGGGTTGTAGAGATATGAATGTGCAGTAACCCAAAAGTTGTTTGGAGTCCCGGATGAGATCGCGGACGTCACGAGGAGTTCTGGAATGGTCCGAGGTGAAGAATTATATATAGGAAGTGCAGTTTCGGCCATCGGGAGAGTTTCGGGGGTCACCGGCATTGTACCGGGACCATCGGATGGGCCCGGGGGTCCACCGGGTGGGACCACCCATCCCGGAGGGCCCCATGGGCTGAAGTGGGGAGGGGAACCAGCCCATAGTGGGCTGGTGCGCCCCCATTGGCCCACCCCCTGCGCCTAGGGTAGGAAACCCTAGGGTGGGGGGGGGGGGCGCCCCACTTGCCTTGGGGGCCACTCCACCCTTGGCCGCCGCCCCCCCTAGGAGATCCCATCTCCTAGGGCCGGCGCCCCCCCTTGGGGAGCCTATATAAAGGGTGGGAGGGGCAGCCGCACCCTTGACTCTTGGCGCCTCCCTCTCCCCTGCTACACCTCTCCCTCTCGCAGTAGAACGGCGAAGCCCGGCTGCGGTGACTCCTGCATCCACCACCATGCCGTCGTGCTGCTGTATCTTCATCAACCTCTCCTCCCCCCTTGCTGGATCAAGAAGGAGGAGACGTCACGCTGACCGTACGTGTGTTGAACACGGAGGTGCCGTTCGTTCGGCGCTAGGATCTCCAGTGATTTGGATAACGTCGAGTACGACTTCCTCATCCCCGTTCTTTGAACGCTTCCGCACGTGATTTACAAAGGTATGTAGATGCAATCCGATCACTCGTTGCTAGATGAACTCCTAGATGGATCTTTGTGAAACCGTAGGAAAATTTTAGTTTTCTGCAACGTTCCCCAGCAGTGGCATCTTGAGCTAGGTCTATGCATAGTTCTTTTGCAGGAGTAGAACACAATTTGTTGTGGGCGTAGATGTTGTCAACTTTCTTGCCGCTACTAGTCTTACTTTTCTTCAACGGTATTGTGGGATGAAGCGGCCCGGACCAACCTTACACGTACGCTTATGTGAGACCGGTTCCACCGATTGACATGCACTAGTTGCATAAGGTGGCTGGCGGGTGTCTGTCTCTCCCAGTTTATTGGAGCGGATTTGATGAAAAGGGTCCTTATGAAGGGTAAATAGAAGTTGACAAATCACGTTGTGGCTTTAATGTAGGTAATAAAACGTTCTTGCTAGAACCCTCTTGCAGCCACGTAAAACTTGCAACAACAATTAGAGGACGTCTAACTTGTTTTTGCAGCAAGTGTTCTGTGATGTGATATGGCCAAAGTTGTGATGAATGATATATATGTGATGTATGAGATCATGTTCTTGTAATAGGAATCACGACTTGCATGTCGATGAGTATGACAACCGGCAGGAGCCATAGGAGTTGTCTTTATTTTTTTGTATGGCCTGCGTGTCATTGAGAAACGCCATGTAAATTACTTTACTTTATTGCTAAACGTGTTAGCCATAGTAGTAGAAGTAATAGTTGGCGAGCAACTTCATGGAGACACGATGATGGAGATCATGGTGTCATGCCGGTGACAAGATGATCATGGAGCCCCAAGATGGAGATCAAAGGAGCTATGTGATATTGGCCATATCATGTCACTGTTATTATTTGATTGCATGTGATGTTTATCATGTTTTTGCATCTTGTTTACTTAGAACGACGGTAGTAAATAAGATGATCCCTCATAATAATTTCAAGAAAGTGTTCCCCCTAACTGTGCACCGTTGCGACAGTTCGTTGTTTCGAAGCACCATGTGATGATCGGGTTTGATAGATTCCAACGTTCACATACAACGGGTGTAAGACAGATTTACACATGCAAACACTTAGGTTGACTTGACGAGCCTAGCATGTACAGACATGGCCTCGGAACACAGAAGACCGAAAGGTCGAGCATGAGTCGTATAGAAGATACGATCAACATGAAGATGTTCATCGATGTTGACTAGTCCGTCTCACGTGATGATCGGACACGGCCTAGTTAACTCGGATCATGTTATACTTCGATGACTGGAGGGATGTCTATCTAAGTGGGAGTTCATTGAATACTTTGATTAGATGAACTTAATTATCATGAACTTAGTCTAATATCTTTACGACATGTATTGTAGATCAAATGGCCAACGTTGTCCTCAACTTCAACGCGTTCCTAGAGAAAACCAAGCTGAAAGACGATGGAAGCAACTATACGGAATGGGTCGGGAACCTGAGGATCATCCTCATAGCTGCCAAGAAAGATTATGTCCTACAAGCACCGCTAGGTGAAGCACCTGTTCTCCCTGCAGAACAAGACGTTATGAACGCTTGGCAGACACATACCGATGATTACTCCCTCGTTCAGTGCGGCATGCTTTACAGCTTAGAGCCGGGGCTCCAAAAGCGTTTTGAGAGACACGGAGCATATGAGATGATCGAAGAGCTGAAAATGGTTTTTCAAGCTCATGCCCGGGTCAAGAGATATGAAGTCTCCGACAAGTTCTTCAGCTGTAAGATGGAGGAAAACAGTTCTGTCAGTGAGCACATACTCACTATGTCCGGGTTACATAACCGCTTGACTCAGCTGGGAGTTAATCTCCCGGATGACGCGGTCATTGACAGAATCCTTCAGTCGCTTCCACCGAGCTACAAGAGCTTTGTGATGAACTTCAATATGCAGGGGATGGAAAAGACCATTCCTGAAGTATTTGCAATGCTGAAATCAGCAGAGGTAGAAGTCAAAAAGGAACATCAAGTGTTGATGGTGAATAAAACCACTAAGTTCAAGAAAGGCAAGGGTAAGAAGAACTTCAAGAAGGACGGCAAGGGAGTTGCCGCGCCCGGCAAGCAAGTTGCCGGGAAGAAGCCAAAGATTGGACCCAAGCCCGAGACTGAGTGCTTTTATTGCAAGGAAAGTGGTCACTGGAAGCGGAACTGCCCCAAATACTTAGCGGACAAGAAGCCGGCCAAACGAAAGGTATATGTGATATACATGTAATTGATGTGTACCTTACCAGTACTCGTAGTAGCTCCTGGGTATTTGATACCGGTGCAGTTGCTCACATTCGTAACTCAAAGCAGGAGCTGCAGAATAAGCAGAGACTAGCGAAGGACGAGGTGACGATGCGCGTCGGGAATGGTTCCAAGGTCGATGTGATCGCCGTTGGCACGCTACCTCTACATTTACCTACGGGATTAGTTTTGAACCTCAATAATTGTTATTTAGTGCCAAGTTTGAGCATGAACATTGTATCAGGATCTCGTTTAATAGGAGATGGCTACTCATTTAAATCCGAGAATAATGGTTGTTCTATTTATATGAGAGATATGTTTTATGGTCATGCTCCGATGGTGAATGGTTTATTCTTAATGAATCTCGAGCGTAATGCTACACATATTCATAGTGTGAGTACCAAAAGATGTAAGGTTGATAATGATAGTCCCACATACTTGTGGCACTGCCGCCTTGGTCACATAGGTGTCAAACACATGAAGAAGCTCCATGCAGATGGACTTTTAGAGTCTCTTGATTACGAATCATTTGACACGTGCGAACCATGCCTCATGGGTAAAATGACCAAGACTTCGTTCTCAGGAACAATGGAGCGAGCAACCAACTTATTGGAAATCATACATACTGATGTGTGCGGTCCAATGAGTGTTGAGGCTCGCGGTGGTTATCGTTATGTTCTCACCCTCGCTGATGACTTGAGTAGATATGGGTATGTCTACTTAATGAAACACAAGTCTGAGACCTTTGAAAGGTTCAAGGAATTTCAGAGTAAGGTTGAAAATCAACGTGACAGGAAAATCAAGTTCCTGCGATCAGATCGTGAAGGAGAATACTTGAGTCACGAATTTGGCACACACTTAAGAAAATGTGGAATAGTTTCACAACTCACGTCGCCTGGAACACCTCAGCATAATGGTGTGTCTGAACGTCGTAATCGCACTCTATTAGATATGGTGCGATCTATGATGTCTCTTACCGATTTACCGCTATCATTTTGGGGCTATGCTTTAGAGACTGCCGCATTCACTTTAAATAGGGCTCCGTCGAAATCCGTTGTGACGACACCGTATGAATTATGGTTTGGGAAGAAACCTAAGCTATCGTTTCTAAAAGTTTGGGGATGCGATGCTTTTGTCAAGAAACTTCAACCTGAAAAGCTCGAACCCAAGTCGGAAAAATGCATCTTCATAGGATACCTTATAGAAATTATTGGGTATACCTTCTACCTCAGATCCGCAGGCAAGATCTTTGTTGCCAAGAATGGATCCTTTCTAGAGAAAGAGTTTCTCTCGAAAGAAGTAAGTGGGAGGAAAGTAGAACTTGATGAAGTATTACCTCTTGAACCGGAAAGTGGTGCTACTCAAGAAAATGTTCCTGAGGTGCCTGCACCGACTAGAGAGGAAGTTAATGATGATGATCATGAAACTTCAGGTCAAGTTGCTACTGAACTTCGTAGGTCCACAAGGACACGTTCCGCACCAGAGTGGTACGGCAACCCTGTCTTGGAAATCATGTTGTTTGACAACGGTGAACCTTTGAACTATGAAGAAGCGATGGCGGGCCCAGATTCCAACAAATGGCTTGAAGCCATGCAATACGAGATAGGATCCATGTATGAAAACAAAGTATGGACTTTGACAGACTTGCGCGATGATCGGCGAGCGATAGAAAACAAATGGATCTTTAAGAAGAAGAAAGACGCGGATGGTAATGTTACCATCTATAAAGCTCGACTTGTCGCTAAGGGTTATCGGCAAGTTCAAGGGGTTGACTACGATGAGACTTTGTCTCCCGTAGCGAAGCTGAAGTCCGTCCGAATCATGTTAGCAATTGCCGCATTCTATGATTATGAGATATGGAAAATGGACGTCAAAACAGCATTCCTTAATGGTTTCCTTAAGGAAGAATTGTATATGATGCAGCCGGAAGGTTTTGTCGATCCTAAGAATGATGACAAGGTGTGCAAGCTCCAACGCTCGATTTATGGGCTGGTGCAAGCATCTCGGAGTTGGAACATTCGCTTTGATGAGATGATCAAAGCGTTTGGGTTTATACAGACTTATGGAGAAGCTTGCGTTTACAAGAAAGTGAGTGGGAGCTCTGTAGCATTTCTTATATTATATGTAGATGACATACTTTTGATGGGAAATGATATAGAACTTTTGGACAGCATTAAGGCCTACTTGAATAAGAGTTTTTCAATGAAGGACCTTGGAGAAGCTGCTTATATATTAGGCATCAAGATCTATAGCGATAGATCAAGACGCCTCATAGGTCTTTCACAAAGCACATACCTTGATAACATATTGAAGAAGTTCAATATGGATCAGTCTAAGAAGGGGTTCTTGCCTGTGTTGCAAGGTGTGAAATGTTGGAAATATGCCCTAGAGGCAATAATAAATTGATTATTATTATATTTCCTTGTTCATGATAATCGTTTATTATCCATGCTATAATTGTATTGATAGGAAACTCAGATACATGTGTGGATACATAGACAGCACCATGTCCCTAGTAAGCCTCTAGTTGACTAGCTCGTTGATCAATAGATGGTTACGGTTTCCTGACCATGGACATTGGATGTCATTGATGACGGGATCACATCATTAGGAGAATGATGTGATGGACAAGACCCAATCCTAAGCATAGCACTAGATCGTGTAGTTCATATGCTATAGCTTTTCTAATGTCAAGTATCATTTCCTTAGACCATGAGATTGTGCAACTCCCGGATACCGTAGGAGTGCTTTTGGTGTACCAAACGTCACAACGTAACTGGGTGACTATAAAGGTGCATTACAGGTATCTCCGAAAGTGTCTGTTGGGTTGGCACGAATCGAGACTGGGATTTGTCACTCCGTGTAAACGGAGAGGTATCTCTGGGCCCACTCGGTAGGACATCATCATAATGTGCACAATGTGATCAAGGAGTTGATCACGGGATGATGTGTTACGGAACGAGTAAAGAGACTTGCCGGTAACGAGATTGAACAAGGTATAGGGATACCGACGATCGAATCTCGGGCAAGTACAATACCGCTAGACAAAGGGAATTGTATACGGGATTGATTAAGTCCTTGACATCGTGGTTCATCCGATGAGATCATCGTGGAACATGTGGGAGACAACATGGGTATCCAGATCCCGCTGTTGGTTATTGACCGGAGAACGTCTCGGTCATGTCTGCATGTCTCCCGAACCCGTCGGGTCTACACACTTAAGGTTCGATGATGCTAGGGTTATAAAGGAAGCTTGTATGTGGTTACCGAATGTTGTTCGGAGTCCCGGATGAGATCCCGGACGTTACGAGGAGTTCCGGATTGGTCCGGAGGTAAAGATTTATATATAGGAAGTCCTATTTCGGCGATCAGGACAAGTTTCGGGGTCATCGGTATTGTACCAGGACCACCGGAAGGGTCCCGGGCCTATCCCGGAGGGTCCCATGGGCTGAAGTGGGAAGGGATCCAGCCCAAAGTGGGCTGGGGCGCCACTTCCCTTAAGGCCCATGCGCCTAGCGCTACTAGAAAAAGGGCTATAGATGGGATTGACACTAATGGCGCACCAGACAAGTGGTGCGCCATTAGTATATACTAATGGGGCACCACCCTCTGATGTGCCATTAGAGTTGAAACTACTAATGGCGCACCTGGCTGACGGTGCACCATTAGTATCAAAAATTTTTTGAACTAGTGCGCCTGTCCAAACATACTAATGGCGCATCCACAGGCAGTGCGCCATTACTAGTTGTAACTAGTAATGGCGCACCTTCCAGAGAGTGCACCACTAATGTTGTTTTTTTTATTATTTTTTTTATTCCTTTTTTTGCAAAACTACTAATGGCGCACTCGCACGCGGTGCGCCATTACTAGTTTAAACTAGTAATGGCGCACCGTGGTGCAGTTCGCCATTAGTATGTTTTTTTTGCAAAACTACTAATGGCGCACCACCAGGGGGTGCGCCATTAGTAACCTGGATTACTAATGGCGCATTTGTGGTTGGTGCGCCATTAGTAAGTGGGCCGCAACAAGATATTTTGGACAGCCTCTCCTCCCACACTCACTTTCTCCCCACTTCATTCTCTCCACCGCCTCCTCCATGTCTCGGGTGCCTCCTCTTTTTCACCTCATTTCCACCATAAATTCATTCAAATTAAGTGGTTAAGTTACCTTGTTTTGCTAGGTAAGTAAGGGCGGAAGCTATATTTATGTTGTTCTCCCTACAACAATGTGCAGATGCACTTTTTATGACCTAGCTAGATCTATGTATGTTCGTGGTGTTGCATATGTTTGTAGTTTTGCATATGTGTTTGTGTTTGGAGGTGTACCGGTATTTGAAATGCGATAGTTGCCAATATTTTGCCGGAATGTTGATTCATTTCCGTTTCGGCGAGAATTTTGGCATTAAGCATTCTTTTTGGTCCTATTTTTAGGGAAAGTCATGCGAAATTTTTTCTTGGTTCTAAAGTATCGTTTTGCTCTACCCCGCAGGCGACCATGGTCCGCACGATGACCGAAGGCATCGTGAATAGGTTTTTGAGGTCCACGAAGGCCGAGATGCTTCAAAAGAACGAGACGGAGATAAGATGTCCGTGTCGAAGATGCAAGCTGAATAGCCTTATTGCGGACCCGGATTACGGGCAGGTGCGGGACCACCTGCTCTTGCGTGGTTTCATGGATGGCTATCGGTGGCAAGGTGATGAAGATGACTACGAAGTCGTCCATGGGGACCGGGCAAGAAATGAGGAAGGGCAGCAAGACAACCACCGCTGCTCGGGCGGGCGAGAAGACGAAGAATCCCCAGGAGATGATCACGACGGTGATGCTGTCACAGTCATCATGTAGAAGAAGATGCAGGACATGATGATGATGCTGGCGGAGCAGACGAAGCTGGACCATCGATGGGCTGGGTGCAGGACCCTCATATTCAAGAGCTGCTTCTCAAGCAGACGGATAACGCAAGAGCTGCCGCCGGAGAGAAAGCCAAGATGGATCAACTTGAGTTAGACGCGGTTACTCCATTGTATGAAGGATGCAGGCCCGAGGATACCCGCCTGAAAGTAACGCTCATGGCTCTGGAGATGAAGGTAAAACACAAAATGACCGAGGCATGCTTCGACGAGAACATGTCATTCTGGCACGAACGTCTTCCCAAGGGGAACAAGTGCCCGACCAGTTTGGAGGAGGCGAAGAAAATCGTGTGTCCTCTGGATTTACCGCACGTGAAATACCATGTGTGCATGAACAATTGCATCATTTATCGGGACGAGCACGCGGAGTCTACCATATGTCCGGTGTGCGGTGTCACTCGATACAAGAAGAGGAAGAAAGCTCCTCGAAAAGTGGTGTGGTACTTTCCGATCACTCCTCATCTGCAGCGGTATTTCGCGGACCCTAAGGTAGCAAAGCTCCTGTGTTGGCACGCGGATAGGGAGGAGAAGAAGTGAGAAGATGACGCAAATGATCCGGAGATAGATAAAAAAGACAAGATGCTGAGTCACCCTAAGGATGCGAGCCAGTGGCAAGCGCTGAAATTCGAATACCCAGAATTTGGGAACGATAGAAGGAACATCGTGCTGGGCGCGAGCACCTATAGAGTCAATCCGTTTGGCAGCCAGAGAAGCACACATAGCACCTGGCCTGTGTTCGTGTGGATGTACAACCTTCCCCCCTGGTTGTGCATGAAGAGGAAGTACATTCACATGAGTATGCTAATTGAAGGGCCGAAACAACCAGGGAACGACATCAATCTGTATCTGGGGCTGCTAAAAGAGGAGATTGACACGCTGTGGAAAACGGCAGCCAATACGTGGGACGCCGCAGAGAAAGAATATTTCCCTATGAGAGCCGCACTGCTCACGACGGTGCACGATTATCTCGGTTACGAATATCTTGCGGGGCATGTAGTCCACGGATTTTCTGGATGCGTAAGGTGCATGGATGACACAACGTATCGCCAGCTAGATAGAGATCCCGGGTCTTCGAAAACCGTGTTCATGGGACATCGAAGGTGGCTTCGCAACGATGACCCGTGGAGGAAACACAAGGATCTGTTCGATGGTGAAACCGAACCCCGAAAACGCCCGTGTACGAGGAGCGGCGAGGAAATAGACAAGCTGTTGAAAAATTGGAAAGACTGCCCACTGCCGGGAAAGAAGCAAAAGGCGCCAGAGCCGCTGCTGAAGGTATGGAAAACGAGGTCTGTTTTCTGGGACTTGCCGTACTGGAAGATCCACCGTGTGCCTCACAGCCTTGATGTCATGCATATCACGAAGAACGTGTGCGAGAGTCTGCTTGGTACCAAAGATGGGCCGAAAGCAAGGGCAGACTTGAAATCAATGGGCATCAGGCAGGAGCTTCACGCTATATATGATGATGATGATGATGATGAGGCGAAGCAGGACACATCAAGTCGTCGCAAAGGCAAAAAGGCCAAGAAGACCGGAAATGACTACCCTCCCGCGTGCTTCACTCTAAGTCAGGAGGAGATCGAGCAGTTTTTCACCTGCCTCCTAGGAGTAAAACTTCCTTACGGTTACGCGGGGAAGATAAGCAGATACCTAGACCCAGCGAAGCAGAAGTTCAGTGGGATGAAGTCTCACGACTGTCACGTGCTGATGACGCAGATACTTCCAGTTGCAATCCGTGGGATCATGGACGCGCACGTCCGTGAAACGCTATTTGGCCTATGCAACTTCTTCGACGTCATCTCTCGGAAGTCGATTGGCGTGAGGCAACTCAGAAGGCTACAGGAAGAGATCGTGGTGATACTATGCGAGCTTGAGATGTACTTCCCGCCCGCATTCTTCGACGTTATGGTGCATCTGCTGGTCCATATAGTGGAGGATATCATCCAACTCGGGCCGACGTTCCTGCACAGCATGATGCCTTTCGAAAGGATGAATGGTGTCATCAAAGGATACGTTCGCAACATGTCACGTCCAGAGGGAAGCATAGCCAGGGGCTTTCTGACCGAAGAGTGCATCTCCTACTGCACGAATTATCTAGGCATCGAGAACCCTGTTGGTCTGCCCGTCAACAGGCACCTCGGCAGGCTCGCTGGATGGGGTCACCGTGAGGGTCGCCGCGAAATGCATGTCGACTTAGAGGGTCGACTCGCCGACTTTGAAAGAGCAAACCTAGTCGCGCTACAACACATAGACGTGGTCGATCCTTGGGTGGTAGAGCACAAAACCTTTATTAAGAAGATGTACAATGACCGAGGCCAACAGAGGACGGACGGAGATATACTCAAAGAGCACAACTCATGTTTCATGCGTTGGTTCAAGCAGAAGCTTCTGTCGTACCCTTTACATGAGGATTCTTCCGCGGAAGAACAACTCATATTCGCCTTGTCACAGGGCGCCGAGCACAACCTGATGACCTATGAGGCGTACGATATCAACGGCTACACATTCTACACCGAGGCCAAGGACATGAAGAGCGATGGTTATCAGAACTCCGGGGTAACGATAGAATCCTACACCGGTAACGACAAGGACAGATACTACGGAAGGATCGAGGACATCTGGGAGCTGAGCTACGCTGGAGAGAAGGTCCCGATGTTTCGTGTCAGATGGGCCAAGAACGTCATAAAATAAGACCGGTATTTCACCACCATGGTTATACCCGAAGCCAAATCCTAGACCGCGGGCGCAAACGTCACCGCGAAAAATGAGCCATGGGTACTGGCTTCCCAAGTGGACCAATGCTTCTTCATTACCGACCCGCCAAAGCCCAGTCGTGTTGTCGTGAGGAGAGGCAAAAGGAAGATCATCGGAATGGATGGAGTAGCCAATAAGCAAGACTTCGACAAGTACGGCGACCCGAGGATCGAATGTGACGACGATGATGAAGTAGCAGCATACACCACAAGAAGAAGCAGGACCACCCTACCTAAAGGACGTCCGTTCCACAGAAGAACTCCATTTGCAAAAAAGAAGGGCAAGAAGAATGTGAACAGATAGCTAGCTAAGATTGATTGTATTTAAATCGTAGCCTTCATTTCTCGATTGTATTTCATGGGCACTTTTTGAACTATCATGAATATTTTCAAATTTCATGGACACTCGATCTCGATCCCCCTCCATCTCGATCGCTATCCCACCTCGCCAGATCCGGTCCCCCTCGCCGCCGAGCACCCCCCGGTCCACCGGCCGCCGCTGCCGACCCCCCGCACCCTCGATTCCCCTACTCAACCGCCGCCGCTGACCCCCCGCACCCCTCCCCTACTCAACCGCCGCCGCCGACCCCCCGCACCCCCCGCACCCTCCACCGCTCCACCGGCATTACTGTTTGATGATATTTTTTAAAAAATTATTACTGTCTTATAAAAAAATATTACTGTTATGATTTAAACAAGTTTGAACATATTTAAACACAAATAAGTATCAAACAGCATTTTAAATGAAAAACAAAAATTGTGGAGCCTGGGAATCGAACCCAGGACCTCCTAGTGTGAGAACTGGCTGCTGACCAGTCAAGCTAGTAAAGGGAGTTGATGTGGATCACGTCAAGTGGAATATAACCTGTTGGCTTGAGAAGAAAAAAAAATTACTAATGGCGCACCAGGGTGAGGTGCGCCATTAGTGTGGATGTACTTATGGCGCACCGAGGGGTGGTGCGCCATTAGTATTGTGCCGCCCCCATCCATAGTTCCTCCCCGGCGCGGCCCACCTCTCTCCCTCGCCCTCGATCCCCTCTCTCTCCCTCGCCCTCACCCTCGATCCCCTTCCCTGACGCCGCTGCCCCGCCCCCTCGACGCCGCCCCGACGCCGCTGCCCCGCCGCCTCGACGCTGCCCCGCCGCCTCCGTCCCCCATCGTCGCCACATCCAGGCGAGACGCGGACACCCCCCCTCCTCATATGGACACCGCCCTCCTCGACGACGACCCGCCTCTGCCTCCTCTTCAACGCCGGAGCCGCTGCCGACCTGCCTCCGCCTTGTCACCGGGCGGTGAGCTCCTCTTCTACTCATCCACTAGTGTGCCTTGTATTTGTATCTTTCACCTGATTACTAAAATGCTTATGAGCATCTAAGAATTGTACTACTGCTAGAAACTTAGCACAATCATCCTATTTTCCATTTTTTTATACTGTAATGGTGTCGTCTTTTGGTTGTTATACTATAGGCTTTTTGCAAGGCATGTAGACAAGTCGATGCTCCTGTCCATTCGAGCATGATGTACTTTGTTAGAATTCTGAAGATTAGTGTGTCATTAGTGCTCCTATGAATTCTGAAGAAAAAACAGCAGGCAGCAAGAAACCAAGCATCACCCTGGTTCTCCTATGAATTCTGAAGATTAATGTGTCACTAGTACTCATATATGTGGTGTTGTCAGCATTGAGGGCATTATCTGAAAATTATTATTTTGCGATTCCATCTAAACTGTAGTTACCTTATTCTACAATGTTCAGGGACATGCTGTAATTTTATTTTTCTTATGGGACTTTGTGCAAGCTGTACTAAATTTTCAGATTAATATAATGCAGCTCCAGCCGATGCTATATGTATCGGAGTTTGTAGGGACCATTTTATCTGAATTTTCATTGACCATGTGTATCTGAATTTTGCACTGAGCTGATGTTGATGGATGCGTAGCCAATGCGTAGTGTAGTACTGTCCACTGACTCATCAAATATGTTTTATGTTTCGACATGCCTGACTCATCAATATGCATTGTAGCTGTGAAAGTGCTCGGTTTATGATTTCTTGATGCAATGCCTTTGAGTCTGGCTGTTCAATTCAGAATTTATGTGAACACCTGAAATGATAGATAGAGTAGGAAACTGCGGCTACCAAACATATGCTATATACTCCAAGATTTATTGAAGTTGTTATCTTGTGTTTTCCTAGCATCTCCCAGCCAATGCAGCATGTGAACAATAATTGAATGTTTTGCTCAGGCTTCAGTTCTTATGCCATTTTTTCTTTAGAAGGCTACACCGTGGGGATCATCTTCAAGAGACAATCCACCTGACCTGCTTGTTGCAACCACTCAGGTGAGTTTCTTTGCCCCACTCATGTCCAGAGGCCCTCCATATGTGTGGATGTCATGAATATGTAGAGATGCCTCCTTATGTTTGGCACTGATTTTTTATATTGTCTGATTTGGTTGGTTACTAGGATTCTTGCTCCCAACGACTCAGCTTCCAGCAGCAGCGCAGCGATCCCCTTTCCGTGCTTGTCACTGCATCCTCCACCAGTTGGTGAGTCGACCACAACTTCGTAGCATTCTTCTTTAACAACATTTAGCTGTGCCCTGTGCACCACGTTGATCACATGTTAAACAGGACTAATAACTGGTTCATGAGCAAGTTAACATGCCTGCATACCGTCTATGTCACGAGTGAAAACTGAGCTCAAATTCTATATTTCTATTGACGGGGCAGAGGTTTTGAGCAAGACAAAAAGGAAAACTGAGTGTTTTGCTGCAACTCAAGTTCCCAGCAGAGCTTATCCATCTGAATCTAGTTGTATAGAATGAATGCAAATATTATTCAAGACTAGGGAGAGTAAGATGGCATATTAACAAAATATTCCAGACTCTTTGTAGTTTTGTTTTGGTCTGCAATTGCATATACGGACATTTATTTAATTACCACAAGATCTAAACCAGGATAAGAGCAAAGAGTAATCAGATCTGAACTGAAACTAGGTAGGAGCAGAGCACATTTGTGTAGAAGCAGAGTGCATGAAATATGGGGCTTTTCTGGATGCTGCTGTTCTTGGTAGGATGAACAAGTGGCACCTTGTAGGGTCTTGATTGGTTATGTTGCAAACTAAATATGTAGCTGCTAGGACCCAATTTCCAATCTAGTCTGTAGTAGTGACATGCTATTTTAGATGGTCTATTACTATGTAGGACCTTAATTGGTGGAGTCTCAACACTGAACTGGGTAGTAGTTAGGAGTCAATTTCTTTAATCCTAGTGTAGCTGCTGTCTTAATACTTGTCTGTAGGTTCTTAATTGTTGGTGTCTCAAAAACTGAATATGTTTTCATAGCATAACTTGAGGGATAGCATAACTGAATATGTTTTCATAGCATAACACAGTGCACTCTGTTATGAACTATATGTTGTCTACTCTAGTAGGCTCATCATCCAGTCAGTGCAGTGCATGCATTAGTTATTAGGAAGTCAAGTATGATCTCTGATCTCTTCTTCATAAGGGGTATGCAATGTAGTTCCTCCATACAGAGACACTGTCCAGAAACGATTGACCTGGTTCATCCTACTTAGTTATGTAGGTTAATATGATTCTGTATGAAAATTTTGAAAAGCAACTTCTCAGATACGTCTTACAATCTCACCTTTGTGCAGTTCCAGGCATTGTATGTATGTATATCTTGCGGATTCGATGACTGCCTAAAAAAACGAGTAGGGAGAGTGAGTTTAAGCTTGTCTTGATTTGGTCACTGATATCTGCCGTCAGTCATACTACCAAACAATAGGTAGGCGGTCTGTTAATTTCTGATGTGGGGAAAATGCAGGTCCTGTAGAACTAGAGACTGAAAGCTTTGTTATGTCTCTCAGTTGTTGTGGGAAATTTGCAGGCTCTGTAAAAGTAACCATGGTACCAACAACAATGCCATCTTACTGTAGAATTAGAATACATGGATGTACATGATCAGCTCAGCTCCCAAACTGCCATTCATCACATCAATTTCCCCTTATGTAACTCCAGTCAAAATTTTATGTTGGTCTACCTAGTAGATGCCCATGGTTTGATTTTATGTTTGTTCCTATCAATACAAATGCTGAGCTATGTTCCATTTTTACTGTTCTTTGTGATAGTTTTTGCAACTTTAGTTCCCATCTTAAGGCAAGCCCCATTTTTACTGTTCTTTGTTAGCAGAGCTGCTTGTTTCTAAGAACTTTGATACTATTTGGATCAAAGTTAAATGAGCACATAGATGACAAAAAAAAGTTCAGATTGTAAAATGTTCATTTTGCTGCTAGTGCCCATTTTGAGTAATTGCTTAGAGGGATGATCCTGTGTGAGCTGGTGGAGTGATTTGTTTTCTACATAAAGCTCTTTAGTCAGGCTGGTTTTCGTGAAATACACATGAAGCTTCACCAACTCCTGTGGGTGTGGGATCCATGTGACATGTGACATTGCATCCATGTCCACCTGGGATAATGATTTTGCAGGTACCCCGAGAGGCCCTTGAGTTTGCCGTAATGTCGATTAACTTCCGTTCCGGCAAATTCGGGTACTCCATATGTCCTATTTTCAGCAAAGGTCATGCTGAAATTTTCTGTGAATTTTAGCATGACTTTGCTAAAAATAGGACATATGGGGTACTTGTTACTAATGCATGGGCCGGGGTATCTTAGTGGTTAATTAAGTAGGATCAAGTGCCCCGGCGTACTTGTGACTAATGCATGGCTTTTAGGGTGCCTCGGTGTCGATAAAAACCGAAATGATGAAAGGTTAGGCTTTCAGGGTGCCTTGGCGTCGAAAAACCCTCAATGATAAAAGCTTAGATTTTAGGATGCTTCGGTGTCGACAAACCCTAAATGATGAGACCATGATCTTGTTCCTTGACAATAACCAACTTTTTGACCAAAATTTGTTTCTATTTAGAGAGAAACATGGCCCACAACGATGAGGCCGGGGGTTCGGGCGGCAAGGCATTCTGGGAGCTGTCCCAGGAGATGGAGGAACAACCTCACTTGTATGAGGCCGCCGCCTTCCCCACCGATCCTGAGACCACGGATGGTGCCGCCGAGGATGACCACACTGATGCCACCACTGATGGTGCCGCCGAGGATGCCACCACTGATGATGGCGGCGCACACACAGATGGCAGCCAACCGAAGAGGCAACGGAAAGACCGGCGCCCGATCGTGCTCCGCACCCTCAAGGAGGAAGTTACTGAAGTGGACTCCAACGGGAATCCAATGGCGCCCGAACGAATAGTCAAGGGGTACTCGCTTCAGCTCAGGTGCATTGTCCGGAGCACCGTCTCGATCAACACCGAGAACCTGAGGCATCCTGACCGAGGGAATTTGCGCAACCTCCTCTTCACGAAGCTGCACGAACGATACAAGTTCCCCGCTGAATTTGAAAACACAAGCCTCAAAGGGAATAAAGTGAACAATGCTGCCCTCACGAAGATGAGCAAGGCCCTGTCTACTTGGAAAAGCAATGTGAAGAGAATGATCGAGAAAGGTGAGAGTTATCAGAAGATCAAGGAGAAAAATCCTTCAATCACCGAAGATGACTAACACGACTTCAAGATCAATTGCTCGAGCACCGCAAGCTCCCAATCAAGTGAGTGGGGGAAACAAATGCGGGAGCTGAACATAGGGGAACACACACTCGGTCCCGGCGGTTACAGAGTGGCGGAGCCTATATGGGACAAGGAGGAGGCGGACTGTGCCGAGCAAGGCCTACCGCCCCTCTTCGATAAATACGGTGACAAGCAGACCAGGAACTTTGTCAGGGCCCGGTACAAGAAGGACCCGAAAACAAAGGAGCTTACCACGGATCCGAAGACCAGGCAGCTTGAGCTTGTTCTGGTAAGGAATACACCCCTGCGTAATTAGCTCCATATGGTTGCATTCTAATTAATGAAGCCGAATTTCTAAATGGTTCACATTCCTTCCGCAGGCGACTGAAAGCAGTAGCGCGGGGTCGACTAGAGCAACCCTTGGGACACCACTCTAAATAGGGGGTTGAATGTAATGAAGAACAAGGATAATCTCAGTAAGCCGACGTCAGCTGGTCGTCTGGCCGACAAAGGCTTGTCGACAAAATGGGGGTCATACTATACCGCTGGTGTCCGGAAGGAGAAAAAGACCAGCTCGGAAAGCCAGGCGCGAGAGGTTCAAGAACTCAAGGCACAGGTGGTGCGGATTCCGGAGATTGTCCAAGAGAAAGTGGAACAACGACTCGGAGCGACGATCACCGCCCTTGTGCCTACCTTGATCTCGGGGTTGAGTGCGTGGATTGCGGGCGGCCAACAGGGGCCGCCCCCGATTCCTAGCTTCACGGCCAGCAACTCGCATAATGCGATGGCGGGGCCATTGGTGCCTCCGGCGGAGACGGCATTGGTGTCTCCGACGCCAGCACGGGAGCTTAATGCACCCGGGTGTACGCCGGCCGGCACCTCTTCAGCAAGCGGCCCCTCCGTCAACTGCACGCCCGCCGTTGGCGGTGCGTCAACATTAGCCGAGCTCGACGCCATCATCACGGTAACTAATTAAGCCTCTCTCGGCTGAGGACTTCATCTCCTTGCCTTTGACTGGGCATCCCTGACGCCCTACATGTTTTCGCAGGGCGCCGCCGACGTTCCGTGCACTCTCCTCCACTTCATGAACAACGAGTTGGTCGATGTCGCCAAGGGAAAAATCGTTCAACCGGGCAACCCCTTGTTCCACGGTACCCAGATGCCACCCAACTTGTTTAGGGTTCAACTGGTTCGGGTGATGCCAGGATGCGACGACTTGTTACCTCCGATTCAACCCGTCGGGGCCGACGATGAAGACGTGATGACCCTCAGCGCCTGCCTGAGCTGGCCCCTGCTTTGGCCGAAGAGCCAGATTCGTTTGGGGGTGGGGGACACCACCCCAAAGACAACACCGCCAGTCGTGCCGGTGCCAAGTCGGCCCCATGGCAAGACCGCCGTAACGGTGCCGGACATCCCTATGCCACTGGATCCAAACATGCATATGGCACAGGATTAGAACGACGACGACGATGACGATGATACATTTGGCAACGTCGATCAGTACTTTGCCGATCATGGGTACGATGGCGACTTCATGGGGCCTCCTTCTCAAGAACCAAACCCAACAAAAGACGTGTGCGATCTAGCTGGTACCGCGGAGAAGCCTAGTTGCAACAGGCGCCGTCCGGCGTTCAGCTCTCAGGAGACGCCTCCAGCTGCCGACTTCACCGAGCCTCAGATAGGCGAGGTGCGAAATATTATCAGCCCCAACACACTCAAGAAGGCGGTCTGTGAGCAGAACTCGGTCCCATTACAGGAGAAGAAGAAGGCACGCAAAAGAAAGACTAAGAAGGGTGCAAGCCAGCCGGCACCGAGTACGATCCGTGCTCAGGACGGGCCACCTTCACCGCAGGATATCTCGAGGAGGGTGCATGTGGCGGGTAGGGCGATGCTACCGACAAATATGCTCAATGCTGCAACCGGTGCTATGCGGAGTCTGCATGACAGTGTTCTTTCTTTGGAGAAGCGGCGTCTCAGAGAGAAGGATGTGGCATACCCGGTTTTCGCGGCCAAGGTGCCAGAGGGCAAGGGCTTTGTGGATAACTCCATCGGGCGTACGATCGTCCTGCGTTTTGATGACATCCACGCTATGTTGAACCTTCATCCGCTGCACTACACCTTCGTTCGGCTATTTTCGCTGAGTATGGAGATGCGGATCATTCGCGACAAGACCCCGGACATCGTGATAGTCGACCCCTTCTACATGCGTGCCAAGATCTTGGGCAGCGCTGGGGACCGGCAAGTCGCGAGTTCTTACCTCAAAGGCGTCATTCTGGCAAACCAAGATAAGGATAACTTCCTCGTGCCTTACTTTCCCGAGTAAGTCCTCCCCTCAACCGGCCCGTAACATATGAATTCTTACATTTCGATCGTTTTTCTTTTAACATTCCGTGTTTTCTGCAGTGACACACGTTGCACGCTCATCCTCCTAAGCCCCAAATATTCCATGGCCACGTATTTCGACCCGGACCGTCAGTCGAACATAGACTACACAAATGTCAAGAAGGTTCTTGATGATGTTCTCCCCGGCTACGCCAAATCTGGAGGCACCTTCACCAGCCCTATTCGTAAGTATGGCAAGCACGTATTCTCCCACAATACGACGTTCTGCTGCGTCAAGCAGCCGCCTGGCGGTCAGAAGGGTGCCTACTACGCCATCCATCACATGCGGGCGATCGTACGGGACCATCATCAACTTCTGCTACCGAGTAAACTCAAAGATTGGGCAAAGAGCGTGTCGGCAATCCAGGACGCGGACCTCCGACAAGAATTCTTTCGCATCCAGTCGGAGTTTGCGGAAATCATCCATCAAGATGTCCTTCGTACCTCGGGGCAGTTCTACCTCAACAATCAACCGTCCAACAGTGACATCGACACAATCCTACAAATGCAGGCTGACAACGACTGTTATTTCATGACTCCCACGATAGACGGCGGCTTCATCCACGCTCCGGTCCCTTGAGTCGAGTCGAAAGCAGTGATGCTGTGTCTAGTTCTGAAACATCGATTGGCTCATGTTGTAATTAAACTTTAATGAACTTGTGCTATGTCTCTTTGGTTTCGAGAGTCGTTCAACTTAGATGTAATCGATCCTATTAATGTCTTGCTTTTCTCTTCCGATCGTTCTGTTGCATACTTATATATTGCTTATGTATTGTCTGTGAATTGGTACTAATGTTTCATTTGGCTAGTGCATAGCGATGCCGACGTATGTCGTGTACAAGGGTAAGGTTCCCGGAGTCTACGATGACTGGGAGGAGTGTCGGAGACAGGTTCACCGATTCAGCAGTAACAGTTACAAAGGGTATACCACTAGGGCCGAGGCCGAATCTAGATACGCCCGCTATCTAGCAGGAGAGGGGAGGGAGCGTTGGAGGAACCGGATGAAGACGAGTTTCATCGTGATGATGCTCATCGTGATGACCGCAGCTCTCTTCTATGTGATGGTAGTTTAGATGATCGATATCGACTTGTAATGTGAAGACAAACTCGCTACTCGTGGTCTCGAGACTTGTAATATAACGTTCTATCTTTGTTCGGTCTTTTCAATTCGGAGACTAATATGATGAATTGTATTCGGAGACTAATATGATGAATTGTATTCAAAGACTAATCTTCTATTGTATTCGATGAATCTGTTGTTGATGTGTGCTGTCTATATTTTGTCAAATTATACATTTTGTAACCTGTGCAAAAAACAGAAAATAAAAAACAAAAAAACCTAATATTCATACTAATGGCGCATCACATGACAGTGCGCCATTAGTATGACAATGCATACTAATGGCGCATCACTGGGTAGTGCGCCATTAGTATGCCGCGGTTACTAATGGCGCATCCAGTGGTGGTGCGCCATTAGTATGCAAAAGCACCTGGATATACATGGCCCCTGGGAGGCATACTAATGGCGCACCCTGGCCTATACTAATGGCGCACCCGCGGTGCGCCATTAGTATACCAGATACTAATGGCGCACCAGGTGGTGCGCCATTAGTAAAAATTACTAATGGCGTGCTATTAATGGCGCACCAGAGATGCGCCATTAATGGCCATACTAGGTGCACCATTAGTAGGGGTTCTTCTAGTAGTGTAGGGTGAAGGGGGAACCCTAAGGAAGAGTCCCAAGGAGGGAAGGCACCTCCTAGGTGCCTTGGGGGGGAGGGAAACCTCCCCTGGCCGCCGCCCCCTAGGAGATTGGATCTCCTAGGGCTGGCGCACCCCCCCCCCCCTTGGGCTCCCTATATATAGTGAGGGTAGGAGGGCCTCTTGAGAGACCCCTTATGCCTTTGGTGCAGCCCCTCCCTCTCTCCCAAGTTCTTCTCCTCTCCCGTGGTGCTTGGCGAAGCCCTGCAGGATTGCCACGCTCCTCCATCACCACCACGCCGTTGTGCTGCTGCTGGATGGAGTCTTCCTCAACCTCTCCCTCTCTCCTTGCTGGATCAAGGCGTGGGAGACGTCACTGGGCTGTACGTGTGTTGAACGCGGAGGTGCCATGCGTTCGGCACTTGATCATCGGTGATTTGAATCACGACGAGTACGACTCCATCAACCCCGTTCACTTGAATGCTTCCGCTTAGCGATCTACAAGGGTATGTAGATGCACTCTCCTTCCCCTCGTTGCTAGTCTCTCCATAGATAGATCTTGGTGATACGTAGGAAAATTTTGAATTTCTGCTACGTTCCCCAACAGTGGCATCATGAGCTAGGTCTATTGCGTAGATTTTATGCACGAGTAGAACACAAAGTAGTTGTGGGCGTTGATTTTGTTCAATATGCTTGCCGTTACTAGTCTTATCTTGATTCGGCGGCATTGTGGGATGAAGCGGCCCGGACCAACCTTACACGTACGCTTACGTGAGACCGGTTCCACCGACAAACATGCACTAGTTGCATAAGGTGGCTGGCGGGTGTCTGTCTCTCCCACTTTAGTCGGATCAGATTCGATGAAAAGGGTCCTTATGAAGGGTAAATAGCAATTGGCATATCACGTTGTGGTCTTTGCGTAGGTAAGAAACGTTCTTGCTAGAAACCCATAGCAGCCACGTAAAACATGCAAACAACAATTAGAGGACGTCTAACTTGTTTTTGCAGGGTATGCTATGTGATGTGATATGGCCAAAGGATGTGATGAATGATATATGTGATGTATGAGATTGATCATGTTCTTGTAATAGGAATCACGACTTGCATGTCGATGAGTATGACAACCGCCATAGGAGTTGTCTTTATTTATTTATGACCTGCGTGTCAACTTAAACGTCATGTAATTACTTTACTTTATTGCTAACCGTTAGCTGTAGTAGTAGAAGTAATAGATGACGTGACAACTTCAAGAAGACACGATGATGGAGATCATGATGATGGAGATCATGGTGTCATGCCGGTGACAAGATGATCATGGAGCCCCAAGATGGAGATCAAAGGAGCTATATGATATTGGCCATATCATGTCACTACTATTTGATTGCATGTGATGTTTATCATGTTTATACATCTTATTTGCTTAGAACGACGGTAGTAAATAAGATGATCCCTCATTAAAATTTCAAGAAGTGTTCTCCCCTAACTGTGCACCATTGCTACAGTTCGTCGTTTCGAAGCACGCCATGCTGATCGGGTGTGATAGATCCTTACGTTCACATACAACGGGTGTAAGACAATTTTACACATGCAAAACACTTAGGGTTAACTTGACGAGCCTAGCATGTACAGACATGGCCTCGGAACACAGAAGACCGAAAGGTCGAGCATGAGTCGTATAGAAGATACGATCAACATGAAGATGTTCACCGACGTTGACTAGTCCGTCTCACGTGATGATCGGACACGGCCTAGTTGACTCGGATCATGTAATCACTTAGATGACTAGAGGGATGTCTATCTAAGTGGGAGTTCATAAGCTGAACTTAATTATCCTGAACATAGTCAAAAGATCTTTGCAAATTATGTCATAGCTCGCGTTTTAGTTCTACTGTTTAGTTATGTTCCTAGAGAAAAAAATTAGTTGAAAGTTGATAGTAGCAATTATGCGGACTAGGTCCGTAAACTGAGGATTGTCCTCATTGCTTCATAGAAGGCTTATGTCCTTAATGCACCGCTCAGTGTGCTGAACCTCGAACGTTGTCTGTGGATGTTGCGAACATCTGACATACACATTTTGATAACTACGTGATAGTTCAGTTAAACGGTTTAGAGTTGAGGCACCAAAGACGTTTTGAAACGTCGCAACAACATATGAGATGTTTTGAGGGCTGAAATTGGGATTTCAGGCTCGTGCCCACGTCAAGAGGTCTAAGACCTCCGACGATTTTCTTAGCCTGCGAACTAAGGAGAAAAGCTCAATTGTTCTGCTTGTGCTCAGATTGTCTGAGTACAACAATCGCTTGAATCGAGTGGGAGTTGATCTTCCAGATGAAATAGTGATGGTTCTCCGAAGTCATTACCACCAAGCTGCTAGAGCTTCGTGATGAACTATAATATATCAGGGACATATATGATGATCCTTGAGATATTCGCGATGTTTGACACCGCGAAAGTAGAAATCAAGAAGGAGCATCAATTGTTGATGGTTGGTGAAACCACTAGTTTCAAGAAGGGCAAGGGCAAGAAGGGATACTTCATGAAATGGCAATTCAGCTGCTGCTCTAGTGAAGAAACCCAAGGTTGAACCCAAACCCGAGACTGAGTGCTTCTGTAATAAGGGGAACAACCACTGGAGCAGAATTACCCTAGATACTTGGTAGATGAGAAGGCTGGCAAGGTCGATAGAAGTATATTGGAAATACATTGTGTTGATGTGTACTTTACTAGTACTCCTAGTAGCACCAGGGTATTAGATACCGGTTCGGTTGCTAAGTGTTAGTAACTCGAAATTAAAGCTATGGAATAAACGGAGACTAGCTAAAGGTGAGCTGACGATATGTGTTGGAAGTGTTTTCAATGTTGATATGATCAAGCATCGCACGCTCCCTCGACCATCGAGATTGGTGTTTGCGTTGAGCATAGACATGATTGGATTATGTCTATCGCAATACGGTTATTCATTTAAAGGGAATAATAGTTACTCTGTTCATTTGAATAATACCTTCAATGGTCTTACACCTAAAATGAATGGTTTATTAAATCTCGATCGTAGTGATACACATGTTCATGCCAAAAGATAGTAATGATAGTACCACCTACTTGTGGCACTGCCACGTAAGTCATATCGGTATAAAACGCATCAAGAAGCTCCATGTTGATGGATCTTTGTACTCACTCATTTTTGAAAGGAATGAGACATGCGAACCATGTTTGTTGGTAGATATGCATGAAGAAACTCCATGCGAATGGACCATTTGGACTCACTTGATTTTGAATCACTTGAGACATGCAAATCATACCACATGGGCAAGATGACTGAAAGCCTCGGTTTCAGTAAAATGGAACTGGAAAGCAACTTGTTCGAAGTAATACATTTTGATGTGTGCAGTCCAATGAGTGCTGAGGCATGTAGTGGATATCGTTATGTTCTTACTTCACAGATGATTTGAGTAAATGCTGAGTATATTTACTTGATGAATCACGAGTCTGAATTATTGAAAGGTTCAAGTAATTTCAGGGTGAAGTTGAAAGATCATCGTGACAAGAGGATAAAATGTCTATGATATGATCATAGAGATGAATATCTGAATTACGAGTTTCGCACAGAATTAAGACATTGTGGAAATTGTTTCACAACTGATACAGCCTGGAACACCATAGTGTGATGGTGTGTCCGAACATCATAACTGCACCCTATTGGATATGATGCATACCATGATGTCTCTTATCGAATTACCACAATAATTTATGGGTTAGGCATTAGAGACAACCACATTCACTTTAAATAGGGCACCACGTAATTCCGATGAGATGACATCGTATGGTTTAGAGAAACCTAAGCTGTCATTTCTTAAAAGTTTGGGGCTACGACGCTTATGTGAAAAAGTTTCAGGCTGATAAGCTCGAACCCAAAGCGGATAAATGCATCTTCATAGGACACCCAAAACAGTTGGGTATACCTCCTGTCTCAGATCTGAAAGCAATAAGGGATTGTTTCTAGAATCGGGTCCTTTCTCGAGGAAAAGTTTCTCTCGAAGGAATTGAGTGGGAGGTGGTGGAGACTTGATGAGGTTATTGAACCGTCACTTCAACCAATGTATAGCAGGGCACAAAGAGTTGTTCCTGTGGCACCTACACCAATTGAAGTGGAAGCTTATGATAGTGATCATGAAACTTCAGATCAAGTCACTACCAAACCTCGTAGGATGACAAGGATGCGTACTACTTCAGAGTGGTACGTAATCCTATCTTGAAAGTCATGTTGCTAGACAACAATGAGCCTACAAGCTATGGAGAAGCGATGGTGGGCCCGGATTCCGATAAATGGCTCGAGGCCATATAATCCGAGAGAGGATCCATATATGAAAACAAAGTGTAGACTTTCGAAGAACTACTTGATGGTCGTAAGGCTGTTGAGTACAGATGGATTTTAAAAGGAAGACGGACAATGATGGTAAGTATCACCGTTAAGAAAGCTTGACTTGTCGTTAAGATGTTTTCCGACAAGTTCAAGGAGTTGACTACGGTGAGACATTCTCACTCGTAGTGATGCTAAGAGTCTGTTGGAATTATATTAGCGTTTACTGCATTATTTATGAAATCTTGCAGATAGGATGTCAAAACATTGTTTCCTCGACGATTTTCTTGAGGAAAGGTTGTATGTGATACAACCGGAAGGTTTTGTCAATCCTGAAAGATGCTAATAAGTATGCAAAGCTCCAGCAATCCTTCTGAGGACTGGAGTAAGCATCTCGGAGTTGGAATGTATGCTTTGATGAGATGATCAAAGATTTTGGGTGTATACAAAGTTTATGAGAAATTGGTATTTCCAAAGAAGTGAGTGGGAGCACTATAGAATTTCTGATAAATATATGTTGACATATTGTTGATCAGAAATGATGTAGAATTTCTGGAAAGCATATAGGGTTATTTGGAAAGTGTTTTTCAATGGAGAGCCTGGATTAAGCTACTTGAACATTGAGCATCAAGATCTATAAGGATAGAAAAAAATGCTTAATGGTACTTTCAAATGAGCACATACCTTGACATGATCTTGAAGGTGTTCAAGATGGATCAGTCAAAGAAGGAGTTCTTGCCTGAGTTGTAAGGTATGAAGTTAAGACTTAAAGCTCGACCACGGCAGAAGAGAGAGAAAGGACAAAGGTCGTCCCCTATGCTTAAGACATAGGCTCTACAGTATGCTATGCTGTGTACCGCACCTGAAATGTGCCTTGCCATGAGTCAGTCAAGGGGTACAAGAGTGATCCAAGAATGGATCACAGGACAGCGGTCAAAGTTATCCTTAGTAACTAGTGGACTAAGGAATTTTCTCGATTATGGAGGTGGTAAAAGAGTTCGTCGTAAAGGGTTACGTCGATGCAAGCTTAACACCTATCCGGATAGCTCTGAGTAGAGATACCGGATACATATAATGGAGCAACAATTTAGAATAGCTCCAAGTAGAACAATTATTTGGATTAGCTCCAAATAGAGCGTGGTAGCTACATCTAGGAGATGACATAGAGATTTGTAAAGCACACACGGATCTGAAAGGTTCAGACCCGTTGACTAAAACCTCTCACACAAGCAACATGATCAAACCCAGAACTCATTTAGTGTTAATCACATAGTGATGTGAACTAGATTATTGACTCTAGTAAACTCTTTGGATGTTGGTCACATGGCGATGTGACCTGTGAGTGTTAATCACATGGCGATGTGAACTAGATTATTGACTCTAGTGCAAGTGGGAGATTGTTGGAAATATGCCCTAGAGGCAATAATAAATTGATTATTATTATATTTCCTTGTTCATGATAATCGTTTATTATCCATGCTATAATTGTATTGATAGGAAACTCAGATACATGTGTGGATACATAGACAACACGATGTCCCTAGTAAGCCTCTAGTTGACTAGCTCGTTGATCAATAGATGGTTACGGTTTCCTGACCATGGACATTGGATGTCATTGATGACGGGATCACATCATTAGGAGAATGATGTGATGGACAAGACCCAATCCTAAGCATAGCACTAGATCGTGTAGTTCGTATGCTATAGCTTTTCTAATGTCAAGTATCATTTCCTTAGACCATGAGATTGTGCAACTCCCGGATACCGTAGGAGTGCTTTGGGTGTACCAAACGTCACAACGTAACTGGGTGACTATAAAGGTGCATTACAGGTATCTCCGAAAGTGTCTGTTGGGTTGGCACGAATCGAGACTGGGATTTGTCACTCCGTGTAAACGGAGAGGTATCTCTGGGCCCACTCGGTAGGACATCATCATAATGTGCAAAATGTGATCAAGGAGTTGATCACGGGATGATGTGTTACAGAATGAGTAAAGAGACTTGCCGGTAACGAGATTGAACAAGGTATAGGGATACCGACGATCGAATCTCGGGCAAGTACAATACCGCTAGACAAAGGGAATTGTATACGGGATTGATTAAGTCCTTGACATCGTGGTTCATCCGATGAGATCATCGTGGAACATGTGGGAGCCAACATGGGTATCCAGATCCCGCTGTTGGTTATTGACCGGAGAACGTCTCGGTCATGTCTGCATGTCTCCCGAACCCGTAGGGTCTACACACTTAAGGTTCGATGACGCTAGGGTTATAAAGGAAGCTTGTATGTGGATACCGAATGTTGTTCGGAGTCCCGGATGAGATCCCGGACGTTACGAGGAGTTCCGTATTGGTCCGGACGTAAAGATTTATATATAGGAAGTCCTATTTCGGCCATCGGGACAAGTTTCGGGGTCATCGGTATTGTACCAGGACCACCGGAAGGGTCCCGGGGGCCCACCGGGTGGGGCCACGTATCCCGGAGGGTCCCATGGGCTGACGTGGGAAGGGATCCAGCCCAAAGTGGGCTGGGGTGCCACTTCCCTTAAGGCCCATGCGCCTAGGGTGAAGGGGGAACCCTAAGGAAGAGTCCCAAGGAGGGAAGGCACCTCCTAGGTGCCTTGGGTGGGAGGGAAACCTCCCCTGGCCGCCGCCCCCTAGGAGATTGGATCTCCTAGGGCTGGCGCACCGCCCCCCCCTTGGGCTCCCTATATATAGTGAGGGTAGGAGGGCCTCTTGAGAGACCCCTTATGCCTTTGGTGCAGCCCCTCCCTCTCTCCCAAGTTCTTCTCCTCTCCCGTGGTGCTTGGTGAAGCCCTGCAGGATTGCCACGCTCCTCCATCACCACCATGCCGTTGTGCTGCTGCTGGATGGAGTCTTCCTCAACCTCTCCCTCTCTCCTTGCTGGATCAAGGCGTGGGAGATGTCATCGGGCTGTACGTGTGTTGAATGCGGAGGTGCCTTGCGTTCGGCACTTGATCATCGGTGATTTGAATCACGACGAGTACGACTCCATCAACCCCGTTCACTTGAACGCTTCCGCTTAGCGATCTACAAGGGTATGTAGATGCACTCTCCTTCCCCTCGTTGCTAGTCTCTCCATAGATAGATCTTGGTGATACGTAGGAAAATTTTGAATTTCTGCTATGTTCCCCAACATGAAATTGAGCTCAGCTCAATGTCCGACCACGGCAGAAGATATAGAAGAGATGAGTGTCATCCCCTATGCCTCAGCCATAGGTTCTATTATGTATTCCATGCTGTGTACCAGACCTGATGTAAACCTTGCCGTAAGTTTGGTAGGTAGGTACCAAAGTAATCCCGGCAAGGAACACTGGACAGCGGTCAAGAATATCCTGAAGTACCTGAAAAGGACTAAGGAAATGTTTCTCGTTTATGGTGGTGACGAAGAGCTCGTCGTAAATGGTTACATTGACACTAGCTTCGACATAGATCTGGATAACTCTAAGTCACAAACCGGATACGTGTATATTTTGAATGGTGGGGCAGTAAGCTGGTGCAGTTGCAAGCAGAGCGTCGTGGCGGGATCTACATGTGAAGCGGAGTACATGGCGGCCTCGAAGGCAACACATGAAGCAATCTGGGTGAAGGAGTTCATCACCGACCTAGGAGTCATACCCAATGCGCCGGGGCCGATCAAGCTCTTCTGTGACAACACTGGAGCTATTGCACTTGCCTAGGAGCCTAGGTTTCACAAGAAGACCAGGCACATCAAGCGTCGCTTCAACTCCATTCGTGAAAATGTTCAAGATGGAGACATAGATATTTGTAAAGTACATACGGACCTGAATGTAGCAGATCCGTTGACTAAACCTCTCCCTAGAGCAAAACATGATCAACACCAGAATTCCATGGGTGTTTGATTCATCACAATGTAACTAGATTATTGACTCTAGTGCAAGTGGGAGACTGTTGGAAATATGTCCTAGAGGCAATAATAAAGGATTATTATTATATTTCCTTGTTCATGATAATTGTCTTTTATTCATGCTATAATTGTGTTATCCGGAAATCATAATACATGTGTGAATACATAGACACCAACATGTCCCTGGTAAGCCTCTAGTTGACTAGCTCGTTGATCAACAGATAGTCATGGTTTCCTGACTATGGACATTGGATGTCATTGATAACGAGATCACATCATTAGGAGAATGATGTGATGGACAAGACCCAATCCTAAACTAAGCACAAGATCGTATAGTTCGTTTGCTAGAGTTTTTCCAATGTCAAGTATCTTTTCCTTAGACCATGAGATCGTGTAACTCCTGGATACCGTAGGAGTGCTTTGGGTGTACCAAACGTCACAACGTAACTGGGTGACTATAAAGGTATACTACGGGTATCTCCGAAAGTGTCTATTGGGTTGACACGGATCAAGACTGGGATTTGTCACTCCGTATGAAGGAGAGGTATCTCTGGGCCCACTCGGTAATGCATCATCATAATGAGCTCAAAGTGACCAAGTGTCTGGTCACGGGATCATGCATTACGGTACGAGTAAAGTGACTTGGCGGTAACAAGATTGAACGAGGTATTGGGATACCTACGATCGAATCTCGGGCAAGTAACGTACCGATTGACGAAGGGAATTGTATACGGGGTTGCTTGAATCCTCAACATCGTGGTTCATCCGATGAGATCATCGAGGAGCATGTGGGAACCAACATGGGTATCCAGATCCCGCTGTTGGTTATTGACCGGAGAGCCATCTCGGTCATGTCTACATGTCTCCCGAACCCGTAGGGTCTACACACTTAAGGTTCGGTGACGCTAGGGTTGTAGAGATATGAATATGCAGTAACCCGAAAGTTGTTCGGAGTCCCGGATGAGATCCCAGACGTCACGAGGAGTTCCGGAATGGTCCAGAGGTGAAGAATTATATATAGGAAGTGCAGTTTCGGCCATTGGGAGAGTTTCGGGGGTCACCGGTATTGTACCGGGACCACCGGATGGGTCCCGGGGGTCCACCGGGTGGGACCACCCATCCCGGAGGGCCCCATGGGCTGAAGTGGGGAGGGGAACCAGCCCATTGTGGGCTGGTGCGCCCCCCTTGGCCCACCCCCTGCACCTAGGGTTGGAAACCCTAGGGTGGGGGGGCACCCCACTTGCCTTGGGGGCCACTCCACCCTTGGCCGCCGCCCCCTAGGAGATCCCATCTCCTAGGGCCGGCGCCCCCCTTGGGGAGCCTATATAAAGGGGGGCGGGGGAGGGAGGGGCAGCCGCACCCTTGACTCTTGGCGCCTCCCTCTCCCCTGCTACACCTCTCCCTCTCGCAGTAGAACGGCGAAGCCCTGCTGCGGTGACTCGTGCATCCACCACCACGCCGTCGTGCTACTGGATCTTCATCAACCTCTCCTCCCCCCTTGCTGGATCAAGAAGGAGGAGACGTCACGCTGACCGTATGTGTGTTGAACACGGAGGTGCTGTCCGTTCGGCGCTAGGATCTCTGGTGATTTGGATCACGTCGAGTACGACTTCCTCATCCCCATTCTTTGAACGCTTCCGCGCGTGATCTACAAATGTATGTAGGTGCAATCCGATCACTCGTTGCTAGATGAACTCCTAGATGGATCTTGGTGAAACCGTAGGAAATTTTTTGTTTTCTACAACGTTCCCCAACACAAATGATATCTAAATTCTCTCTCTCTCTCTCTTTCTCAGACACACACACACACTCTGATATTATAGGACCAACAACTTTTACCAATTACCATACTGTTACTTTTGTTGTCCACAAAATACGGTGAGGTAATTCTGAGGAAATAAAATGCAGAGTTGACCCAAACCATTAACCACTATACTTGATGTACAAGATGATGAAAGTATAAGCCTGCTGACAGCAGCACCAAATGAAACTTCAAGAACACCACCATCCGCACAAGGATTAAAATCTATAACCATACAAACTAAACTTCAACATGACTCTCCCTCCTTAATTGCCTTCTCTAATCTTCATCTTGCCCGTGTGTTGCAGCTCGTTACAGAAAGAAATAAAACATGAGCTGCTATGACTTGCAAGGAGCATCAATGTATGTATAGACAAATTTACTTAATGTTAGTTCATAGTGGAAACATAGGAATATCAAAGAAATGGTTGAATTACCTTTGAGTCTTTAACATCCAATTAGAATGTGGTGCCTCTATAGGCGAGGTGAAGCCCTGGAATATATGACAGCCTAACCACTTTGACAGTGGGGAAAACTATAGACCGAGCCTCCTCTTTGCACACATCTTCCCATGGGAGTGGAATTATATGTCCCTCCCCCTTGCTCTGTGCTCTACTGATGCAAGACACACAAGCAATGGCCGTTTTCTGATGCCCACTGAAGCTGGATGACATCCCCCGATTATTGCCACGTGAGATCCTAGCGAACATAGGCATTGCAGCACCGCCTCCTTAGGGCTCAGACACATGCGTCTTTGGCCATCGCCTCCCCGCCACCTTGGCACACCGATACTTGCGCTGTGCCATGTAGCATAATGGCCGAATGACCTCAAGCAAGCACGTCCTTCAACTACTGCCGCCACCGCGCAAATTAGGCCCACCACGCACACGCCGTGTGAGCCCCATCCAACTCAACGAGCCACTCCGCGTTCATGCATCGTCGCCGCCGCGTGCCATTCCCAGAGAGATGGCCAAGAGGAGAGAGCTGATGTAGGGTTAGGAGGAGAGGATGAATGGGTACCTCACGCCTGGCCTCTGATGCACCATAAGCACATCGTGTTGCTGCCCCGGTGCCGCTCGACTTGTCATGCCGCCACAGGAGAATATACGAGATGGGGGAGGGAATAGGGTTTCTCATGTTGGATCATGGATCGGGAATCAGATTAGTTAATCATGGGCGAAACACAATCGGCGCATAGGACGGCATGGTGTTGTGACATGATCCCAACATCATTTCATAGGGGTCCGGACCAACACCATGTCGCGTAGGTGATATGCCTACTATGAATTTGGTATTGGCGAGAGGTAAACGACGTTGATGTAGAGGTTAATTGTTTCCTTTGTTTGGAGATTGATTACCATTCGTGAGTTAAGCTGGGTACTAAAGAAGAATCTGTGATACGTGAATTGATTGTTGCCCTGTATGTTTGGTTTTGGTATTTGAAGATTGATTACCATCCGTTAGTTGGGTTACCAAAGAAGAAATCAATCACCATATGTGAATTCATTGTGATTCCAAATAAACGTTGGGTTTGTCCAGCCAGTGGGAGGGGGGCAAATAAAAAACCGATGAAACTGGGAGGTGGGATCGTTACTGCGGCGGAATTGGGAGGTGGGAGGGAGGACGAAAAAACCCAGGGGAGGTGGGTGAAGGAAATATGCCCTAGAGGCAATAATAAAGTTATTATTTATTTCCTTGTATCATGATAAATGTTTATTATTCATGCTAGAATTGTATTAACCGGAAACATGATACATGTGTGAATACATAGAGAAACAGAGTGTCACTAGTATGCCTCTACTTGACTAGCTCATTGATCGAAGATCGTTATGTGTCCTAACCATAGACAAAGACTTTTCATTTCATTAATGAGATCACATCATTAGGAGAATGATGTGACTGACTTGACCCATTCCGTTAGCTTAGCACTCGATCGTTTAGTATGTTGCTATTGCTTTCTTCATGGCTTATACATGTTCTTATGACTATGAGATTATGCAACTCCCGTTTACCGGAGGAACACTTTGTGTGCTACCAAACGTCAGAACATAACTGGGTGATTATAAAGGTGCTCTACAGGTGTCTCCGAAGGGACTTGTGGGGTTGGCATATTTCGATATTAGGATTGGTCACTCCAATTGTCGGAGAGGTATCTCTGGGCCCTCTCGGTAATGCACATCACTTAAGCCTTGCAAGCATTGCAACTAATGAGTTAGTTGCAGGATGATGTATTACGGAATGAGTAAAGAGACTTGTCGGTAACGAGATTGAACTAGGTATTGAGATACCGACGATCGAATCTCGGGCAAGTAACATACCGATGACAAAAGGAACAACGTATGTTGTTATGCGGTCTGACCGATAAAGATCTTCATAGAATATGTGAGAGCCAATACGAGCATCCAGGTTCCGCTATTGGTTATTCACTGGAGACGTGTCTCGGTCATGTCTACATAGTTCTCGAACCCGTAGGGTCCGCATGCTTAACGTTTCAATGACAGTTATATTATGAGTTTATATGTTTTGATGTACCGAAGGTTTTTGGGAGTCCCAGATGTGAACACGGACATGACGAGGAGTCCCAAAATGGTCGAGACATGAAGATTGATATATTGGAAGGCTATGTTTGGATATCAGAAGTGTTCCGGGTGAAATCGGGATTTTACCAGAGTACCGAGAGGTTACCGGAACCCCCCGGGAGTTTAATGGGCGATAGTGGGCCTTGTGGAGAATAGAAGAGGCGGCTAGGGCAGGGCCGTGTGCCCCCCCCCCCTAGTCTGAATAGGACAAGGAGAAGGGGGCGGCAACCCCCCCTTTCCTTCCTCTCTCCCTCCTCTTTCCCCCTCCTCTCCTAGTCCAAGAAGGAAAAGGGAGGGTGTCGGTGTCAAAACCGTTGGATCTCGGGTAGGGGGTCCCGAACTGTGCGTCTAGGCCGGATGGTAACAGGAGGCAAGGGACATGAAGTTTGACCCAGGTTCGGCCCTCTTGATGGAGGTAAAACCCTACGTCCTGCTTGATTAATATTGATGATATGGGTAGTACAAGAGTAGATCTACCACGAGATCGAGGAGGCTAAACCCTAGAAGCTAGCCTATGGTATGATTGTTGATGTGTATGTTGTCCTACGGACTAAAACCCTCCGGTTTATATAGACACCGGAGAGGGTTAGGGTTACACAAAGTCGGTTACAATGGTAGGAGATCTTCATATCCGTATCGCCAAGCTTGCCTTCCACGCCAAGGAAAGTCCCTTCTGGACACGGGACGGAGTCTTCAATCTTGTATCTGTTGGGGAACGTTGCAGAAAACAAAAATTTTCCTACTCGTTTCACCAAGATCATCTAGGAGTTCATCTAGCAACGAGTGACTAGATGCATCTACATACCTTTGTAGATCGCGAGCGGAAGCGTTCAAAAGAACGGTGATGATGTAGTCGTACTCGACGTGATCCAAATCACCGATGACCAGCGCCGAACGGACGGCACCTCCGCGTTCAACACACGTACGGAACAGCCACGTCTCCTCCTTCTTGATCCAGCAAGGGAGGGAGGAGAGGTTGAGGGAGATGGCACCAGCAGCAACACGACGGTGTGGTGTTGATGGAGCTGCAGTACTCCGGCAGAGCTTCGCTAAGCACTATGGAGGTGGAGGAGGTGTTGGAGAGGGAGAAGGAGGCAACCAAAGGCCAAGGCGTTCAGGTATCAAGTCCCTCCTCTCCCCCACTATATGTAGGAGGGGCAAGGGGGGGTGGCCGGCCCTAGGAGATCCAATCTCCTAGGGGGTGCGGCGGCCAAGGGGGGTTTCCCTCCCCCCCCCAAGGCACCTAGGAGGTGCCTTCCCCTCCTAGGACTCTTTCCCCCTTAAACCCTAGGCGCATGGGCCTATGTGGGGCTGGTGCCCTTGTCCCATTAGGCCAAGGCGCACCCCCTACAGCCCATGTGCCCCCCCGGGACAGGTGGACCCACCCGGTGGACCTCGGGACCCTTCCGGTGGTCCCGGTACAATACCGATAACCCCGAAACTTGTCCCGATGCCCGAAACAGAACTTCCCATATATAAATCTTTACCTCCGGACCATTCCGGAACTCCTCGTGACGTCCGAGATCTCATCCGGGACTCCGAACAACATTCGGGTTACTGCATATACATATCCCTACAACCCTAGCGTAACTGAACCTTAAGTGTGTAGACCCTACGGGTTCGGGAGACAAGCAGACATGACCGAGACGAGTCTCCGGTCAATAACCAACAGCGGGATCTGGATACCCATGTTGGCTCCCACATGCTCCACGATGATCTCATCAGATGAACCACGATGTCGAGGATTCTATCAACCCCGTACGCTATTCCCTTTGTCTATCAATATGTTACTTGCCCGAGATTCGATCGTCGGTATCCCAATACCTCGTTCAATCTCGTTACCGGCAAGTCACTTTACTCATACCGTAATGCATGATCCCGTGACCAGACACTTGGTCACTCTGAGCTCATTATGATGATGCATTACCGAGTGGGCCCAGTGATACCTCTCCGTCATACGGAGTGACAAATCCCAGTCTTGATCCATGTCACCCAACAGACACTTTCGGAGATACCCGTAGTCTACCTTTATAGTCACCCAGTTACGTTGTGACGTTTTGCATACCCAAAGCACTCCTACGGTATCCGGGAGTTACACGATCTCATGGTCTAAGGAAAAGATACTTGACATTGGAAAACTCTAGCAAACGAACTATACGATCTTGTGCTATGTTTAGGATTGGGTCTTGTCCATCACATCATTCTCCTAATGATGTGATCTCGTTATCAATGACATCCAGTGTCCATAGTCAGGAAACCATGACTATCTGTTGATCAACGAGCTAGTCAACTAGAGGCTCACTAGGGACATGTTGGTGTCTGTTATTCACACATGTATTACGATTTCCGGATAACACAATTATAGCATGAATAAAGACAATTATCATGAACAAGGAAATATAATAATAATGCTTTTATTATTGCCTCTAGGGCATATTTCCAACAGTCTCCCACTTGCACTAGAGTCAATAATCTAGTTACATTGTGATGAATCGAACACCCATGGAATTCTAGTGTTGATCATGTTTTGCTCTAGGGAGAGGTTTAGTCAACGGATCTGCTACATTCAGGTCCGTATGTACTTTACAAATCTCTATGTCTCCATCTTGAACATTTTCACGAATGGAGTTGAAGCGACGCTTGATGTGCCTTGTCTTCTTGTGAAACCTGGGCTCCTTGGCAAGTGCAATAGCTCCAGAGTTGTCACAGAAGAGCTTGATCGGCCCCGACGCATTGGGTATGACTCCTAGGTCGGTGATGAACTCCTTCACCCATATTGCTTCATGTGCTGCCTCCGAGGCTGCCATGTACTCCGCTTCACATGTAGATCCCGCCACAACGCTTTGCTTGCAACTGCACCAGCTCACTGCCCCACCATTCAAAATATACACGTATCCGGTTTGTGACTTAGAGTCATCCAGATCTGTGTCGAAGCTAGCGTCGACGTAACCCTTTACGACGAGCTCTTCGTCACCTCCATAAACGAGAAACATTTCCTTAGTCCTTTTCAGGTACTTCAGGATATTCTTGACCGCTGTCCAGTGTTCCTTGCCGGGATTACTTTGGTACCTTCCTACCAAACTTACGGCAAGGTTTACATCAGGTCTGGTACACAGCATGGCATACATAATAGAACCTATGGCTGAGGCATAGGGGATGACACTCATCTCTTCTATCTCTGCTGCCGTGGTCGGACATTGAGTTGAGCTCAATTTCACACCTTGCAAAACAGGCAAGAATCCTTTCTTGGACTGATCCATTTTGAACTTCTTCAAAATCTTATCAAGATATGTGCTTTGTGAAAGACCTATGAGGCGTCTTGATCTATCCCTATAGATCTTGATGCCTAATATATAAGCAGCTTCTCCAAGGTCCTTCATTGAAAAACTCTTATTCAAGTAGGCCTTAATGCTGTCCAAAAGTTCTATATCATTTCCCATCAAAAGTATGTCATCTACATATAGTATGAGAAATGCTATAGAGCTCCCACTCACTTTCTTGTAAACACAGGCTTCTCCATAAGTCTGTGTAAACCCAAACGCTTTGATCATCTCATCAAAACGAATGTTCCAACTCCGAGATGCTTGCACCAGCCCATAAATCGAGCGTTGGAGCTTGCACACCTTGTCAGCATTTTTAGGATCGACAAAACCTTCCGGCTGCATCATATACAATTCTTCCTTAAGGAAACCATTAAGGAATGCCGTTTTGACGTCCATTTGCCAAATTTCATAATCATAAAATGAGGCAATTGCTAACATGATTCGAACGGACTTCAGCTTCGCTACCGGTGAGAAAGTCTCATCATAGTCAATCCCTTGAACTTGTCGATAACCCTTAGCGACAAGCCGAGCTTTATAGATGGTCACATTACCATCCGCGTCTGTCTTCTTCTTAAAGATCCATTTATTTTCTATGGCTCGCCGTTCTACGGGCAAGTCAGTCAAAGTCCATACTTCGTTTTCATACATGGATCCTATCTCGGATTTCATGGCTTCTAGCCATTTGTCGGAATCCGGACCCGCCATCGCTTCTTCATAGTTCGAAGGTTCACCATTGTCTAACAACATGATTTCCAAGACAGGGTTGCCGTACCACTCTGGTGCGGAACGTGTCCTCGTGGACCTTCGAATTTCAGTAGGAGCTTGATCAGAAGTATCTTGATCATTATCATTAACTTCCTCTTTAGTCGGTGCAGGTGTTGGGTAACGTTGCAGAAAACAAAAAATTTCCTACTCGTTTCACCAAGATCATCTAGGAGTTCATCTAGCAATGAGTCATTGGATGCATCTACGTACCTTGTAGATCGCGAGCGGAAGCGTTCAAAGAACGGGGATGATGTAGTCGAACACGACGTGATTCGAATCACCGGAGATCCTAGCACCGAACGGACGGCACCTCCGCGTTCAACACACGTACGGAACAGCCACGTCTCCTCCTTCTTGATCCAGCAAGGGAGGGAGGAGAGGTTGAGGGAGATGGCACCAGCAGCAGCACGACGGCGTGGTGTTGATGGAGCTGCAGTACTCCGGCAGAGCTTCGCTAAGCAATAAGGAGATGGATGAGGTGTTGGGGAGGGAGAAGGAGGCAACCAAAGGCCAAGGACTCAAGGTATGAAGTCCCTCCTCTCCCCCACTATATATAGGGGTGCCAAGGGGGGGTGGCCGGCCCTAGGAGATCCAATCTCCTAGGGGGTGCGGCGGCCAAGGGGGGTTTCCCTCCCCCCCAAGGCACCTAGGAGGTGCCTTACCCTCCTAGGACTCTTGCCCCCTTGAACCCTAGGCGCATGGGCCTATGTGGGGCTGGTGCCCTTGGCCCAAGCAGGCCAAGGCGCACCCCCTACAGCCCATGTGGCCCCCGGGGATGGGTGGCCCCACCCGGTGGGCCCCCGGGACCCCTCCGGTGGTCCCGGTACAATACCGATAACCCCGAAACTTGTCCCGATGCCCGAAACAGGACTTCCCATATATAAATCTTTACCTCCGGACCATTCCAGAACTCCTCGTGACGTCCGGGATCTCATCCGGGACTCCGAACAACATTCGGGTTACTGCATATACATATCCCTACAACCCTAGCGTAACCGAACCTTAAGTGTGTAGACCCTACGGGTTCGGGAGACAAGCAGACATGACCGAGACGACTCTCCGGTCAATAACCAACAGCGGGATCTGGATACCCATGTTGGCTCCCACATGCTCCACGATGATCTCATCGGATGAACCACGATGTCGAGGATTCAATCAACCCCGTACGCTATTCCCTTTGTCTATCGATATGTTATTTGCCCGAGATTCGATCGTCGGTATCCCAATACCTCGTTCAATCTCGTTACCGGCAAGTCACTTTACTCGTACCGTAATGCATGATCCCGTGACCAGACACTTGGTCACTCTGAGCTCATTATGATGATGCATTACCGAGTGGGCCCAGTGATACCTCTCCGTCATACGGAGTGACAAATCCCAGTCTTGATCCATGTCACCCAACAGACACTTTCGGAGATACCCGTAGTCTACCTTTATAGTCACCCAGTTACGTTGTGACGTTTGGCATACCCAAAGCACTCCTACGGTATCCGGGAGTTACACGATCTCATGGTCTAAGGAAAAGATACTTTGACATTGCAAAACTCTAGCAAACGAACTATACGATCTTGTGCTATGTTTAGGATTGGGTCTCGTCCATCACATCATTCTCCCAATGATGTGATCTCGTTATCAATGACATCCAGTGTCCATAGTCAGGTAACCATGACTATCTGTTGATCAACGAGCTAGTCAACTAGAGGCTCACTAGGGACATGTTGGTGTCTGTTATTCACACATGCATTACGATTTCCGGATAACACAATTATAGCATGAATAAAGACAATTATCATGAACAAGGAAATATAATAATAATGCTTTTATTATTGCCTCTAGGGCATATTTCCAACAGTCTCCCACTTGCACTAGAGTCAATAATCTAGTTACATTGTGATGAATCGAACACCCATGGAATTCTGGTGTTGATCATGTTTTGCTCTAGGGAGAGGTTTAGTCAACGGATCTGCTACATTCAGGTCCGTATGTACTTTACAAATCTCTATGTCTCCATCTTGAACATTTTCACGAATGGAGTTGAAGCGACGCTTGATGTGCCTTGTCTTCTTGTGAAACCTGGGCTCCTTGGTAAGTGCAATAGCTCCAGAGTTGTCACAGAAGAGCTTGATCGGCCCCGACGCATTGGGTATGACTCCTAGGTCGGTGATGAACTCCTTCACCCATATTGCTTCATGTGCTGCCTCCGAGGCTGCCATGTACTCCGCTTCACATGTAGATCCCGCCACGACGCTTTGCTTGCAACTGCACCAGCTTACTGCCCCACCATTCAAAATATACACGTATCCGGTTTGTGACTTAGAGTCATCCAGATCTGTGTCGAAGCTAGCGTCGACGTAACCCTTTACGACGAGCTCTTCGTCACCTCCATAAACGAGAAACATTTCCTTAGTCCTTTTCAGGTACTTCAGGATATTCTTGACCGCTGTCCAGTGTTCCTTGCCGGGATTACTTTGGTACCTTCCTACCAAACTTACGGCAAGGTTTACATCAGGTCTGGTACACAGCATGGCATACATAATAGAACCTATGGCTGAGGCATAGGGGATGACGCTCATCTCTTCTATATCTTCTGCCGTGGTCGGACATTGAGCTGAGCTCAATTTCATACCTTGCAACACAGGCAAGAACCCCTTTTTGGATTGATCCATATTGAACTTCTTCAATATCTTATCAAGGTATGTGCTTTGTGAAAGACTTATGAGGCGTCTCGATCTATCTCTATAGATTTTGATGCCTAATATATAAGCAGCTTCTCCAAGGTCCTTCATTGAAATTTTTTTATTCAAGTAGGCCTTGATGCTGTCCAAGAGTTCTATATCATTTCCCATCAAAAGTATGTCATCTACATATAATATGAGAAATGCTACAGAGCTCCCACTCACTTTCTTGTAAACGCAGGCTTCTCCATAAGTCTGTGTAAACCCAAACGCTTTGATCATCTCATCAAAGCGAATGTTCCAACTCCGAGATGCTTGCACCAGCCCATAAATCGAGCGTTGGAGCTTGCATACTTTGTCAGCATTCTTAGGATCGAAAAAACCTTCCGGCTGCATCATATACAATTCTTCCTTAAGGAAACCATTAAGGAATGCCGTTTTGACGTCCATTTGCCATATTTCGTAATCATAGAATGCGGCAATTGCTAACATGATTCGGACGGACTTCAGCTTCGCTACCGGCGAGAAAGTCTCATCGTAGTCAACCCCTTGAACTTGTCGATAACCCTTAGCGACAAGCCGAGCTTTATAGATGGTCACATTACCATCCTCGTCTGTCTTCCTCTTAAAGATCCATTTATTTTCTATGGCTCGCCGCTCAACGGGCAAGTCAGTCAAAGTCCATACTTTGTTTTCATACATGGATCCTATCTCGGATTTCATGGCTTCAAGCCATTTGTTGGAATCCGGGCCCGCCATCGCTTCTTCATAGTTCGAAGGTTCACCGTTGTCTAACAGCATGATTTCCAAGACAGGGTTGCCGTACCACTCTGGTGCGGAACGTGTCCTTGTGGACCTTCGAATTTCAGTAGGGGCTTGATCAGAAGTATCTTGATCATTTTCATTAACTTCCTCTCTAGTCGGTGCAGGCACCTCAGGAACATTTTCTTGAGTTGCGCCATTTTCCGGTTCAAGAGGTAATACTTCATCAAGCTCTACTTTCCTCCCACTAACTTCTTTCGAGAGAAACTCTTTCTCCAGAAAGGACCCATTCTTGGCAACAAAGATCTTGCCTTCGGATCTGAGGTAGAAGGTGTACCCAATAGTTTCTTTTGGGTATCCTATGAAGACGCATTTTTCCGACTTGGGTTCGAGCTTTTCAGGTTGAAGTTTCTTGACATAAGCATCGCATCCCCAAACTTTTAGAAACGACATCTTAGGTTTCTTCCCAAACCATAATTCATACGGTGTCGTCTCAACGGATTTCGACGGAGCCCTATTTAAAGTGAATGCGGCAGTCTCTAAAGCATAGCCCCAAAAAGAGAGCGGTAAATCGGTAAGAGACATCATAGATCGCACCATATCTAACAGAGTGCGATTACGACGTTCGGACACACCATTACGCTGAGGTGTTCCAGGCGGCGTGAGTTGTGAAACTATTCCACATTTTCTTAAGTGTGCCCCAAACTCGTGACTCAAGTATTCTCCTCCACGATCTGATCGTAGAAACTTGATTTTCCTGTCACGTTGATTTTCAACCTCACTCTGAAATTCCTTGAACTTTTCAAAGGTTTCAGACTTGTGTTTCATTAAGTAGATATACCCATACCTACTTAAATCATCAGTGAGGGTGAGAACATAACGATAGCCACCGCGAGCCTCAACAATCATTGGACCGCACACATCAGTATGTATGATTTCCAATAAGTCGGTTGCTCGCTCCATTGTTCCTGAGAACGGAGTCTTGGTCATTTTACCCATAAGGCATGGTTCGCACGTGTCAAATGATTCATAATCAAGAGACTCTAGAAGTCCATCAGCATGGAGCTTCTTCATGCGTTTGACACCTATGTGACCAAGCCGGCAGTGCCACAAGTATGTGGGACTATCATTATCAACCTTACTTCTTTTGGTACTCACATTATGAACATGTGTAGCATCACGTTCGAGATTCATAAAGAATAAACCATTCACCATAGGAGCATGACCATAAAACATATCTCTCATAAAAATGGAACAACCATTATTCTCAGATTTAAAAGAGTAGCCATCTCGAATTAAACGAGATCCCGATACAATGTTCATGCTCAAAGCTGGCACTAAATAACAATTATTAAGGTTTAAAACTAATCCCGAAGGGAGATGCAGAGGTAGCGTGCCGACGGCGATCACATTGACCTTGGAACCATTCCCGACGCGCATCGTCACCTCGTCCTTTGCCAGTTTCCGCTTATTCCGCAGCCCCTGCTATGAGTTACAAATGTGAGCAACTGCACCGGTATCAAATACCCAGGAGCCACTACGGGCACTAGTAAGGTACACATCAATTACATGTATATCACATATACCTTTTGTTTTGCCGGCCTTCTTATCCGCTAAGTACTTAGGGCAGTTCCGCTTCCAGTGACCGCTTCCCTTGCAATAAAAGCACTCAGTCTCGGGCTTGGGTCCATTCTTTGGCTTCTTCCCGGCAGCTTGCTTGCCGGGCGCGGCAACCTCCTTGCCGTCCTTCTTGAAGTTCTTTTTACCCTTGCCTTTCTTGAACTTAGTGGTTTTATTGACCATCAACACTTGATGTTCCTTCCTGACTTCTACCTCCGCTGATTTCAGCATAGCAAATACTTCAGGAATGGTCTTTTCCATCCCCTGCATATTGAAGTTCATCACAAAGCTCTTGTAGCTTGGTGGAAGCGACTGGAGGATTCTGTCAATGACCGCATCATCCGGGAGATTAACTCCCAGCTGAGTCAAGCGGTTATGCAACCCAGACATAGTGAGTATGTGCTCACTGACAGAACTGTTTTCCTCCATCTTACAGCTGAAGAATTTGTCGGAGACTTCATATCTCTCGACCCGGGCATGATCTTGGAAAACCATTTTCAGCTCTTCGAACATCTCATATGCTCCATGTCTCTCAAAACGCTTTTGGAGCCCCGGCTCTAGGCTGTAAAGCATGCCGCACTGAACGAGGGAGTAGTCATCGAAACATGCCTGCCAAGCGTTCATAACATCTTGTTCTGCAGGGAGAACGGGTGCGTCACCAAGCGGTGCTTGTAGGACATAATCTTTCTTGGCAGCTATGAGGATGATCCTCAGGTTCCGGACCCAGTCCGTATAGTTGCTTCCATCGTCTTTCAGCTTAGTTTTCTCTAGGAACGCGTTGAAGTTGAGGACTACATTGGCCATTTGATCTACAAGACATATTGCAAAGATTTTAGACTAAGTTCATGATAATTAAGTTCAACTAATCAAATTATTAGTGAACTCCCACTTAGATTAGACATCCCTCTAGTCATCTAAGTATTACATGATCCGAGTTAAACTAGACCGTGTCCGATCATCACGTGAGACGGACTAGTCAACATCGGTGAACATCTTCATGTTGATCGTATCTTCTATACGACTCATGCTCGACCTTTCGGTCTTCTGTGTTCCGAGGCCATGTCTGTACATGCTAGGCTCGTCAAGTCAACCTAAGTGTTTGCATGTGTAAATCTGTCTTACACCCCTTGTATGTGAACGTCTGAATAAAACACCCGATCATCACGTGGTGTTTTGAAACAGCGAACTGTCACAACGGTGCACAGTTAGGGGGAACACTTCTTGAATTTATTGTGAGGGATCATGTTATTTACTACCGTCGTTCTAAGTAAACAAGATGCAAAACATGATAAACATCACATGCAATCAAACAATAAACGTGACATGATATGGCCAATATCACATAGCTCCTTTGATCTCCATCTTGGGGCTCCATGATCATCTTGTCACCGACTTGACACCATGATCTCCATCATCATGATCTCCATCATCGTGTCTCCATGAAGTTGCTCGCCAACTATTACTTCTACTACTATGGCTAACGCGTTTAGCAATAAAGTAAAGTAATTTACATGGCGTTTCTCGATGACACGCAGGTCATTAAAAGAATAAAGACAACTCCTATGGATCCTGCCGGTTGTCATACTCATCGACATGCAAGTCGTGAATCCTATTACAATATCATGAACATCTCATACATCACATATAGAACATTCATCATTCATCACAACTTTGGCCATATCATATCACAAACCACTTGCTGCAAAAACAAGTTAGACGTCCTCTAATTGTTGTTGCAAGTTTTACGTGGCTGAATTAGGGTTCTAGCAAGAACGTTTTCTTACCTACGTTAAAGCCACAACGTGATTTGTCAACTTCTATTTACCCTTCATAAGGACCCTGTTCATCGATTCCGCTCCAACTAAAGTAGGAGAGACAGACACCCGCCAGCCACCTTATGCAACTAGTGCATGTTAGTAGGTGGAACCGGTCTCACGTAAGCGTACGTGTAAGGTTGGTCCGGGCCGCTTCATCCCACAATACCACTGAAGCAAGAAAGGACTAGTAACGGCAAGAAAGTTGACAAATCTACGCCCACAACAAATTGTGTTCTACTCGCGCAAGAAGAACTACGCATAGACCTAGCTCATGATGCCACTGTTGGGGAACGTTGCAGAAAACAAAAATTTTCCTACTCGTTTCACCAAGATCATCTAGGAGTTCATCTAGCAACGAGTGATTAGATGCATCTACATACCTTTGTAGATCGCGAGCGGAAGCGTTCAAAAGAACGGTGATGATGTAGTCGTACTCGACGTGATCCAAATCACCGATGACCAGCGCCGAACGGACGGCACCTCCGCGTTCAACACACGTACGGAACAGCCACGTCTCCTCCTTCTTGATCCAGCAAGGGAGGGAGGAGAGGTTGAGGGAGATGGCACCAGCAGCAGCACGACGGCGTGGTGTTGATGGAGCTGCAGTACTCCGGCAGAGCTTCGCTAAGCACTATGGAGGTGGAGGAGGTGTTGGAGAGGGAGAAGGAGGCAACCAAAGGCCAAGGCGTTCAGGTATCAAGTCCCTCCTCTCCCCCACTATATATAGGAGGGCCAAGGGGGGGTGGCCGGCCCTAGGAGATCCAATCTCCTAGGGGGTGCGGCGGCCAAGGGGGGTTTCCCTCCCCCCCAAGGCACCTAGGAGGTGCCTTCCCCTCCTAGGACTCTTTCCCCCTTAAACCCTAGGCGCATGGGCCTATGTGGGGCTGGTGCCCTTGGCCCATTAGGCCAAGGCGCACCCCCTACAGCCCATGTGGCCCCCTGGGACAGGTGGACCCACCCGGTGGACCCCGGGACCCTTCCGGTGGTCCCGGTACAATACCGATAACCCCGAAACTTGTCCCGATGCCCGAAACAGGACTTCCCATATATAAATCTTTACCTCCGGACCATTCCGGAACTCCTCGTGACGTCCGAGATCTCATCCGGGACTCCGAACAACATTCGGGTTACTGCATATACATATCCCTACAACCCTAGCGTAACTGAACCTTAAGTGTGTAGACCCTACGGGTTCGGGAGACAAGCAGACATGACCGAGACGACTCTCCGGTCAATAACCAACAGCGGGATCTGGATACCCATGTTGGCTCCCACATGCTCCACGATGATCTCATCGGATGAACCACGATGTCGAGGATTCTATCAACCCAGTACGCTATTCCCTTTGTCTATCGATATGTTACTTGCCCGAGATTCGATCGTCGGTATCCCAATACCTCGTTCAATCTCGTTACCGGCAAGTCACTTTACTCGTACCGTAATGCATGATCCCGTGACCAGACACTTGGTCACTCTGAGCTCATTATGATGATGCATTACCGAGTGGGCCCAGTGATACCTCTCCGTCATACGGAGTGACAAATCCCAGTCTTGATCCATGTCACCCAACAGACACTTTCGGAGATACCCGTAGTCTACCTTTATAGTCACCCAGTTACGTTGTGACGTTTGGCATACCCAAAGCACTCCTACGGTATCCGGGAGTTACACGATCTCATGGTCTAAGGAAAAGATACTTGACATTGGAAAACTCTAGCAAACGAACTATACGATCTTGTGCTATGTTTAGGATTGGGTCTTGTCCATCACATCATTCTCCTAATGATGTGATCTCGTTATCAATGACATCCAGTGTCCATAGTCAGGAAACCATGACTATCTGTTGATCAACGAGCTAGTCAACTAGAGGCTCACTAGGGACATGTTGGTGTCTGTTATTCACACATGTATTACGATTTCCGGATAACACAATTATAGCATGAATAAAGACAATTATCATGAACAAGGAAATATAATAATAATGCTTTTATTATTGCCTCTAGGGCATATTTCCAACAGTATCTTCATAGTCCAGGAGTCCGGCTGAAGGTATAGTCCGGCTATCCGAACACTCCCTAATCCAGGACTCCCTCAGTAGCCCCTGAACCAGGCTTCAATGACTAGTCCGGCGCGCAGATTGTCTTCGGCATTGCAAGGCGGGTTCCTCCTCCAAGTATTTCATAGAAGATTTTGAACAAAGATAGTGTCCGGCCCTGCAAAATAAGTTTCCACATATTGCCATAGAGAGAATAATATTTACACCAATCTAATCTGCTGACGTATTCCGTAGCATGTCACACCACGGCCAAGCCTTTATCCGAATCGTTTCATTATCCCACCTCAGCGCGATATGCGAGGTGGTTTCCTTGGCACGTCTTGTTAAAGCAGAGATCATGTCCCCTTATCCCGGGATTCTCATCAATACGGGCATGGGTAACCCAACAGCGCCATTGATTCTGGCGCTTGGAGATAAGCGAGTTTTACCAGGCTGGTGGGGACATGTAGTTGCGTCCACCCATATAAGGGGATAAGGATCCACCTTTTCACCTACGCCTTCTTCCTTCTTCGCCTATCCATTCTTGCGCACTCGAGATCCAGCGCCCAAGTCCGCACTCCCCACCTCGACCTTCTCCAGCCATGTCCGGAGTGGGAGGCAAGTGGATGGTCTCCTCCGTCATGGAGGGACATATCAAAAAGCTGAGGAAGGCCGGATACCTGTCTAACGACATCGCGTATCGGCTCCCCGAAAAGGGCCAGCTCATCCCCACCCCTAGGCCCCATGAGAGGGTGGTGTTCCTCCCCCATTTCCTCCACGGACCGGGCTTCTCTCTCCACCCATTTGTCCGGGGGGGTCATGTTCTACTACGGCCTAGATTTCCATGATCTGGCCCCGAACTTCGTCCTAAACATCTCGGCGTTTATCGTCGTGTGTGAGGCCTTCCTCCGCATCCGCCCCCATCTCGGCCTATGGCTCAAGACTTTCAACATCAAGCCGAAGGTGGTGCGCGGCATCCAGGCGGAGTGTGGAGGCGCCATGGTGGGCAAGATGGCCAACGTCCTCTGGCTCGAGGGCTCCTTTGTGGAGACCCTGAAGGGGTGGCAGTCGGGGTGGTTTTACATCACCGAGCCGTGCGACAACGAATGGGTCGCACCCCCCGAGTTCCGATCCGGACCCCCTATGCGGCTCACCTCCTGGAAGGAGATGGGCCTATCGTGGGGTAAGAAGGGAGAGCTGACCGGACTCCAAACATGCATCCAAACTTTGGTGGACAAGAAGCTCAAACCTGTCAACGTAGTCCAGGTTATGCTCATCCGCTTGATCCTCCCGTGTCAACAACGGGCTTTCAACCTGTGGGAGTTCGACCCAGCGCGGCACCAAACTCTGAGCAGGCTCTTCGACACGACGTACGAAGATGCCTGGAAGGTGCTTTTCATGGGCGCCAAGGCTCCCGCATCCTCTACCGAGGATCGTGGATTCCGTGCGCAGCGTCATGCTCTCGCGGTAAGCTGTTTTTTTCCTTTTACAGGGTATCAGTTTTTCATAGTTTGACTCCATGCGGGATCTAAACTCCCTTACCTTTGACAGGATTGGCAGGTGACATCCGGACAGATCAACTGTCCGGCTCCTTTGCCCGAAGGCCCAGCGGATGCTCGCTTGGCGAAGCTGCTGGTTCCGGCACCCTATGTGGTGCCGGAGAAGAAGGCCGCAAAAAAGGCCGCGGGGACTCGAAAGAGTGCCCCGCGCTAGGAGGTGTCGGATCCATCATCCGACGGTTCTGAGGCACATTCCTCTCGTGAAGACGAGGAGGAAGAAGAAGAGAACTCTCCCCCTCTAGTGGGAGGAGAGAAGAAAAGGAAGGCCGCCCTCTCTGGGGAGGCCGGAGGGTCCAAGAAGGGGAAAACCCTTCCTCCGGACTGCTCCACCAACGGCGACGGCGGCTGAGATAAGTGGCAGCCTAGGGCCAAGCCCCTGGCAAAATCATGAGTATCCGGATACCAGAGTAATTCATAGTATTCGTTTATTGCACAGCTTTCCCTTACGTCGAATGTGTTTATGCAGCCCACCCAAAGACCGACTCGACGCGTCGTCGAGCGGCTCACTGGACACGTCGGATGTGAACTCACTTCTGACGGATTCCTCCCCCCGCCCTACGGATGACACCGAAGTGTTGTCCCAACAGGTTCCAAGCCGGGAGGAGGTGGTCCTGGAGGCGTCGCAAGGTGACCTCCCGGACTCCAAGAGTAAAGGGGATGAAACCCCTCAGGGCTCCAAGTCCAGCTCTAGGCCGGACACCGCTTCTGAACCTTCAGAGGTTCGAGAGTCCGGCGGGGGACCACCTTCCAAGAGGAGCAAGTCCGCCGTGCCGGTGGCTCCCGTCCAACCGGAGGCGCCGGACAATATGCTGGAGGCGCTCCAAGGCGCTTCCATCGACGAGGAGCACCGCGCTATTATGAGCGCGGTGGTCCAGAAGGTTCAGTCCACCAAGAGCGGACTGACTGAAGCTTGTACTAGCCTTTTGACAGGCTTTGAGGTAAGTAAAGAATGTATAAATAATAGTACCACATAGACAGTAGCCCCTGATGCTCTGTTTGGCGTTCGGGAAGAAAAGCCGAATAGCGGATCAAATAGAATTCGCAGGAGTCTAACAAAAATGAGTCAATATGCATATGCAGGCCTCCCTGCTTGCGTCCGCCGCACTGACTGCGGAAGTGGACACGCTAAAGCAGAACCTCGAGCGGTCCGAGCAAGAGCTCGGGCGTGCCAAGAAGCATCTCGAGTACAATGAAGGTAAGAAATACCATGTTATTAAATATATATAAAAAGGTGCAATTGCAAAGAATGACAGGATTATCGTGGCTATTTTAGGGGCCACGTCTGAAGTGGCGACCCTTAAGCAGGCGCTGGTCGAGGCCGAGAAGAGGGCGGCTTCGGAGCGCACCGAGCGCGAGAAGTATGAGGCCGAGGTTGGCAAGGTGCGGCAAGAGCTCCAGGCTCTCATGGAAAAACATGAGAGTTTGGAGCTTGACTCAAAGACGCGAGCATCCGAGCTCGCGGTGGCTATGGAAAACGCCAAGTTTGCCAAGGCCGAATCCCAGAAGACCCTCCAGGAGTTGGATGAGGTGAAGAAGATAGCGGCGGGTAAGGCATTCTTTATGCAAAGAAAACACATAAACGTGAGTTACTTGTTACTTACCCGAATCCGGAGCTCTCCAGGAGCATTCACAGATCTTCCCCGGAGTGTATCTGATGCTGCCGCATTCTACCGAGCCGAGGAGGGCAGCTCGACAGAGAAGGTGTTCTGGTCTCAGTATACTGAGGCCGGACACCCCGTGCCCCTGAGCGACCAGCTGAAGCAACTGGTCGAGCTCCACAAGGCGGCCGAATAGGCCATGAAGGGCCTCATTGTTCGGCTGTGGCCTGGAGGGGCTCTGCCTGGGAGCTATTTCAGGCTGGTGCGGTGGTTGGTGGAGGCCTGTCCAAGGCTCGAAGTCATCAAGCGCTCCGTCTGCATTGAATGTGCCCGTAGGGTCCTTGCCCGTGCTAAGGTGCACTGGGGCAAGATGGATGCTGAGAAGCTGGTGAAGGACGGGCCACCGCCGGGGAAAGAGCATCGCAAGCCCGAGAATTACTATAAGGATGTTCTGAAGGGTGCCCGCCTTGTGGCAGATGAATGGTCTAGGGATGTAATTTTTGAGTGAAACTTGCTCGTTTTGTCCTGTGCGCTGAAAATTTGTTTATATGCGCTAAGTAATGCTGTTGGAATTTAAAATATTACCTTTTGTGCGGCTGTTTATCAATTCTGAGAGATGGCGAGTCGTCGGCTTCTGCCCCCGTGCCACTAGTGCTGGGGTGTTCGGGGATAAACCTGAGCGCTCTTTTTCCCATGTTTGGGTCCTTCGAGGGAGGCGCTCAGCCCAACGAACAAGGCAATCGGACTATAATGCGTGAACACTTTCACTTAGCAATAGAATTCTATAATTTTAAATTTCGGCGAAGCCCCTGGTATTCGGAAGACCGAGTTCGGGGCGCTATCCACGCCTTGGCCGGACAGAGCCGGCTCCTCGCCCTAAGCGGCATAAGTCTTTAGGGACTCGAAAAAAACCTCTCGAACAGCGACCAGCTCTCGCTTCATCATGACAGTCAGTTTTAGCTTTCTCCACTGAGGTGCTCGACCCAGCTCAACTGGGGCACGATCGCAGTGGTTCTCCTAGTGCTACCTTAGCCGATATAGCGGAACGTAAGGCACCAAAACATAGGAGCCGGGAAAACCCAACTATTGACCCAAGACATGATTCGAAGCCGATGCATATAATGCTATAAGTTCGGGGTGTCGCACTTGTTAAAGTGTTCGGACTTCTCACACCATATTGAGGGGTACTAAAGCCCCTGGCGTATTTTGGCCGTACCAACGTGTATGGGTGCAACATGTCGTTAAGGAACATATATAAAGAAAAAAAAGGTAATGCAAAAATAGACGAAAGCTATGCATTGTTTATTAAAAAGGGCTGCGATCAAAGCGGAACGATACAAATAATGCGATAAGTGGAAGGTTGGACTTGTTAACATGTCCGTTCCATGAATAGTATGCGGAACGGGTATACTGCTCGTGATAGAGACCACCTGGGAGTTCCGAAATGCAGCGTGGCTTGTCTGCTTCCCTGGTTCTTGCATCGTTTGTGCGGCAATTGAACTGCCGAATAGGCCTTCCGAAGGGTTTAAGCCCCTGGTACGATTTAAGCCATGTTTTGGGCGTGCCATGATGGTGCCCCTCTCCCTATGCCCATGGTATCTCTAGAGCGTAGTTATGTACGCGAAGTACTGGTGTCGCCTTTTTGCGAGGGTTGGGGTTGGGGCCCCATTGCTACACCTGCTCGGATCGTGCTAGGCGGTCTTGTTGTAGGATACTCCGGGCGCGCTTGACGGTGTCTGGTCGTTTAGTTGCCGGACTGGAAAACTGCCTGGAGAGGCTGCTTTGTACTTCCGCTGCAAGGGCCGCCGTGTGCTCCTCCGTTCGGAGGGGGCGTTTGGTGTTTCCATTGACCATAATTACTCCTCGAGGGCCTGGCATCTTGAGATTAAGGTATGCGTAATGGGGTACCGCGTTGAACTTAGCGAATTCGGTTCGCCCGAGCAGTGCGTGATAACCACTGCGAAACGGGACTATGTCGAAGATTAACTCCTCGCTTCGGAAATTATCCGGGGATCCGAAGACCACTTCAAGTGTGACTGAGCCTGTACAGTTGGCCTCTACACCTGGAATTATGCCTTTAAAGGTCATTTTGGTGGGCTTAATCCTCGAGGGATCTATGCCCATTTTCCACACTGTATCCTGGTAAAGCAGGTTCAGGCTGCTGCCGCCGTCCATAAGGACTCCAGTGAGATGAAATCCGTCAATAACTGGGTCTAGAACCAATGCGCCGAATCCGCCATGACGGATGCTAGTGGGATGGTCCCTTCGATCAAAGGTGATCGGGAAGGAGGACCATGGGTTGAACTTTGCGGTGACTGGTTCTACCGCGTATATGTCCCTTAACGCACGCTTCCGCTCCCTTTTGGGGACATGGGTTGCGTATATCATGTTCACCGTCCGCACTTGTGGGGGAAAACCCTTCTGTCCACTATTGTTCGGCGGCCGGGGCTCGTCGTCGTCATCGCTATGCAGCCCCCTGTCATCATTTTCGGCGTTTAACTTGCCTGCCTGCTTGAACACCCACTAATCCCTGTTGGTGTGATTGGCTGGCTTTTCGGGGGTGCCATGTATCTGGCACAAGCGGTCGAGTATTCGGTCCAAACTGGACGGGCCCCTAGGATTCCTTTTAAATGGCTTTTTCCGCTGACCGGATTTAGAGCCTCTGAATCTGGCATTAACTACCATATCCTCAGCATTGTCGCCGTTAATATGGCGCTTCTGCTTGTTGTGACGCGACCTTCCACTACTGTCCCTGGTGTCCGAATTACCAGGGTTCTTGGTCATATTGTTGCTACGAGCAAGCCAGCTGTCTTCTCCCATGCAAAAGCGGGTCATGAGTGTCGTGAGTGCTGCCATAGATTTCGTCTTTTCCTGTCCAAGGTGCCGGGCCAGCCACTCATCCCGGATATTGTGCTTGAAGGCTGCTAGGGCCTCAGCGTCCGGACAATCGACTATTTTATTTTTCTTTGTTAGGAACCGTGTCCAGAATTGCCTGGCCGATTCCTCTGGCTGTTGAATTACGTGACTTAGGTCATCGGCGTCTGGGGGTCGCACATAAGTGCCCTGGAAATTGTCGAGGAATGCGGCTTCCAGGTTCTCCCAACAACTGATTGATCTTGTTGGCAAGCTGTTAAGCCAATGCCGAGCTGGTCCTTTAAGCTTGAGTGGGAGGTAGTTGATGGCATGGAAATCATCGCCGCAGGCCATGTGGATATGAAGGAGATAATCTTCGATCCATACCGCAGGATCTGTTGTGCCATCATATGATTCGTTGTTTACGGGTTTGAAACCCTCGGGGATTTGATGATCCATTATTTCGTTTGTAAAGCAGAGCGGGTGTGCAACGCCTCTGTACTGGGCTATATCATGACGTAGCTCCAATGAGCTTTGTCTATTGTGTTCGGCCCCGCCGAATTTGTGGCCAGCGTGACGGTTACCGTCTCGAGCCGTGGGGCGCCCCTGCGATCCTTAGATCAATCTTGTTTGCCTTTCCTTGTCCACCAACATGTCTCGTAAGTCCGGCGCATATTCCCGTGCCTTGGTACGGGGTGCGGCTTGAATGGGGGGCCGAGAGGCCTCTCTGTCGCGACCACGAGGTGGCCGGTCGGCCGCATCAAGTGTTTCCTCCTCTAATCGGGGTAGCAACCTGCGCTTTGGGTAGCTCTTGGAGGGGCGTTCGAGTTTATGCTCTTCGGCCGCAAGGACTTCAGTCCATCTGTCGACCAGCAAATCTTGATCAGCTCTAAGATGTTGTTGTTTTTTCTTGAGGCATATTGTCGTGGCCATAAGCCTACGTTGAAAACTCTCTTGCTCGACGGGATCCTCTGGCACGACAAATTCGTCATCGTCGAGGCTTTCCTCGTCTTCGGAGGTAGGCATATAATTATCGTCCTCGACCTCTCTGTCTACCGCTCTCTCATGAGGGCTGGTTTCTCCATCCTCCTGTGCTAAGTCTTGCTGGAGGGGGTTTTCTTCGGCACTTTCTGGAGTATTATTATCTCCCGTGCCGGAATCACCTTGTTTGTTTTGGCGGGATTTTGAGCGGCGCCACTGACGCCGGCGCTTAGGCTGTTTCTTGGAGGGGTCATCCTCCACTGTTCCATCGCCATCTCCCTCTTTTGGGGTGTCCACCATGTATATGTCATATGGCGAGGTGGCTTTCCAGGGCCTAGTAGGCGCTGGTTCTTCACCATCTCCTTCATCGGCGTCCATACCGTCGATATCTTCGGAGTCGAAGTCGAGCATGTCGGTTAAGTCGTCGACAGTGGCTACAAAGTGGGTGGTGGGTGGGATTTGAATTTCTTCATCGTCTGTACCCCAACCTTGCTGACCATAGTCCGGCCAGGGCTCTCCTGATATAGAGAGAGACTTAAGTGACTTCATGATATCGCCGAAAGGCGAGTGCTGAAAGATGTCCGCGGCAGTGAACTCCATGATCAGCGCCCAATCGGATGCGATCGGCCGAGGCGCAGAGGGTTCGGAGTCCGGAGAGGAGTATGGCTCCTTGGAGTCACGAGTCTCGCAGAGTACGGGGCTGGTGCTTGGCTCAATCGCCGTTGGGGTCGCAGCCCCTGAGGTGGCGTCTAGCCACCCATCCTCGATCCACGCAATTGGCTCCGAATTAAGGGTCGGAGCCGATGCAGGTGCGGCCTCCAGGGCACTATTCGGCGGCAGAGCTAGATCATGCTCGTCGCGACAGTGCGGCGCGCTTGGCAGTGGCTCGAATCCGTCGAAGATCAAGTCCCCGCGGATGTCAGCCGTGTAGTTAAAACTTCCAAATCTGACCTGACGGCCAGGGGCGTAGCTTTTGATCTGCTCCAGATGGCCAAGCGAATTTGCCCGCAGTGCAAAGCAACCGAAGACGAAGAGCTGTCCGGGGAGGAAGGTCTCACCCTGGACTGCATCGCTATCGATGATCGTAGGAGCCATCGAGCCTGACAGCGACGACACAGAAGAACTCTCAATGAAAGCACCAATGTCAGTGTCAAAACCGGCGGATCTCGAGTAGGGGGTCCCGAACTGTGCGTCTAGGCCGGATGGTAACAGGAGACAAGGGACACGAAGTTTTACCCAGGTTCGGGCGCTCTTGATGGAGGTAAAACCCTACGTCCTGCTTGATTAATACTGATGATATGGGTAGTACAAGAGTAGATCTACCACGAGATCGAGGAGGCTAAACCCTAGAATCTAGCCTATGGTATGATTGTTGATGTGTATGTTATCCTACGGACTAAAACCCTCTGGTTTATATAGACACCGGAGAGGGTTAGGGTTACACAAAGTCGGTTACAATGGTAGGAGATCTTCATATCCGTATCGCCAAGCTTGCCTTCCACACCAAGGAAAGTCCCTTCATGACAAGGGACGGAGTCTTCAATCTTGTATCTTCATAGTCCAGGAGTCCGGCTGAAGGTATAGTCCGGCTATCCGAACACTCCCTAATCCAGGACTCCCTCAAAGGGAGTCCGACTCCCGGTAGGAGTAGGACTCCTCCTGGCGCGCCCGCTCTAGGCCGGCCGCACCTCCCCCCTTGCTCCTTTATATACGGGGGCAGGGGGCACCCTAGAGACACAACAGTTGATCGTTTGATATTTTTAGCCATGTGCGGTGCCCCCCTCCACCATAGTCCACCTCGATAATACTGTAGCGGGGTGCTTAGGCAAAGCCCTGCGTCAGTAGAACATCATCATCGTCACCACGCCATCGTGCTGACGAAACTCTCCCTCAAAACTCGGCTGGATCGGAGTTCGAGGGAAATCATCGGGCTGAACGTGTGCTGAACTCGGAGGTGCCGTGCCTTCGGTACTTGATCGGTCGGATCGTGAAGACGTACGACTACATCAACCGCGTTGTGCTAACGCTTCCTCTTTCGGTCTACGAGGGTACATGGACAACACTCTCCCCTCTCGTTGCTATGCATCACCATAATCTTGTGTGTGCGTAGGAATTTTTTTGAAATTACTACGTTCCCCAACAGTGGCATCCGAGCCAGGTTTTATCTGTAGATGTCATATGCACGACTAGAACACAAGTGAGTTGTGGGCGATATAAGTCATACTGCTTACCAGCATGTCATACTTTGGTTTCGCGGTATTGTTGGATGAAGCGCCCGGACCGACATTATGCGTACGCTTACGCGAGACTAGTTCTACCGACGTGCTTTGCAGACAGGTGGCTGGCAGGTGTCAGTTTCTCCAACTTTAGTTGAACCGAGTGTGGCTACGCCCGGTCCTTGCGAAGGTTAAAACAACACCAACTTGACAAACTATCATTGTGGTTTTGATGCGTAGGTAAGAACGGTTCTTGCTAAGCCCGTAGCAGCCACGTAAAATTTGCAACAACAAAGTAGAGGACGTCTAACTTGTTTTTGCAGTGCATGTTGTTATGTGATATGGTCAAGACATGATGCTAAATTTTATTGTATGAGATGATCATGTTTTGTAACCGAGTTATCGGCAACTAGCAGGAGCCATATGGTTGTCGCTTTATTGTATGCAATGCAATCACCCTATAATGCTTTACTTTATCACTAAGCGGTAGCGATAGTCGTAGAGGTAAAAGATTGGCGACACGACAAGGATGCTACGATGGAGATCAAGGTGTCGCGCCGGTGACGATGGTGATCATGACGGTGCTTCGGAGATGGAGATCACAAGCACAAGATGATGATGGCCATATCATATCACTTATATTGATTGCATGTGATGTTTATCTTTTATGCATCTTATCTTGCTTTGATTGACCGTAGCATTATAAGATGATTCCTCACTAAATTATCAAAGTATAAGTGTTCTCCCTGAGTATGCACTGTTGCGAAAGTTCTTCGTGATGAGACACCACATGATGATCGGGTTCTTGCGAAAGTTCAAATACAACGGGTGCAAAACAGTTGCACACGCGGAATACTCAGGTTAAACTTGATGAGCCTAGCATATAACAGATATGGCCTCGGAACACGGAGACCGAAAGGTCGAGCATGAATCATATAGTAGATATGATCAACATAGTGATATTCACCATTGAAACTACCCCATCTCACGTGATGATCGGACATGGTTTAGTTGATTTGGATCACGTGATCACTTAGAGGATTAGAGGGATGTCTATCTAAGTGGGAGTTCTTAAGTAATATGATTAATTGAACTTAAATTTATCATGAACTTAGTACCTGATAGTATCTTGCTTGTCTATGTTGATTGTAGATAGATGGCCCGTGCTATTGTTTCGTTGAATTTTAATGCGTTCCTTGAGAAATCAAAGTTGAAAGATGATGGTACCAATTACACGGACTGGGTCTGTAACTTGAGGATTATCCTCATTGCTGCACAGAAGAGTTACATCCCAGAACCACCGCTAGGTGTACCACCTGCGCCAGGAACTGCATGCATTGTGAATTCCTGGCAGTCATGTTTTGATGACTACTCGATAGTTCAATGTGCCATTCTTTACGGCTTAGAACCGAGACTTCAACGACGTTTTGAACATCATGGAGCATATGAGATGTTCCAAGAGTTGAAGTTAATATTTCAAGCAAATGCCCGGATTGAGAGATATGAAGTCTCCAATAAGTTCTACAGCTGCAAGATGGAGAAGAATAGTTCTGTCAGTGAGCATATACTCAAGATGTCTGGGTACTGCAATCACTAGATTCAACTGGGAGTTAATCTTCCGTATGATAGCGTCATTGACAGAATTCTTCAATCACTGACACTAAGCTACAAGAGCTTCGTGATGAATTATAATATGCAAGGGATGGATAAGATGATTCCCGAGCTCTTCGCAATGCTAAAGGCTGCGGAGGTAGAAATCAAGAAGGAGCATCAAGTGTTGATGGTCAATAAGACCACCAGTTTCAAGAAAAAGGGCAAAGGGAAGAAGAAGGGGAACTTCAAGAAGAACAGCAAGCAAGTTGCTGCTCAGGAGAAGAAACCCAAGTCTGGACCTAAGCCTGAGACTGAGTGCTTCTACTGCAAGCAGACTGGTCACTGGAAGCGAAACTGCCCCAAGTATTTGGCGGATAAGAAGAATGGCAAGGTGAACAAACGTATATATGATATGCATGTTATTGATGTGTACCTTACTAATGCTTGCAGTAGCACCTGGGTATTTGATACTGGTTCTGTTGCTAATATTTGCAACTCAAAATAGGGGCTATGGATTAAGCGAAGATTGGCTAAGGACGAGGTGACGATGCGCGTGGGAAATGGTTCCAAAGTCGATGTGATCGCAGTCGGCACACTACCACTACATATACCTTCGGGATTAGTATTAGACCTAAGTAATTGTTATTTGGTGCCAGCGTTAAGCATGAACATTATATCTGGATCTTGTCTGATGCGAGACGGTTGTTCATTTAAATCAGAGAATAATGGTTGTTCTATTTATATGAGTAATATCTTTTATGGTCATGCACCCTTGAAGAGGGGTCTATTTTCGTTGAACCTCGATAGTAGTGACACACATATTCATAATATTGAAGCCAAAAGATGCAGAGTTGATAATGATAGTGCAACTTATTTCTGGCACTGCCGTTTAGGTCATATCGGTGTAAAGCGCATGAAGAAACTCCATACTGGTGGACTTTTGGAACCACTTGATTATGAATCACTTGGTACATGCGAACCGTGCTTCATGGGCAAGATGACTAAAACGCCATTCTCTGGAACTATGGAGAGAGCAACATATTTGTTGGAAATCATACATACATATGTATGTGGTCCGATGAATGTTGAGGCTCGTGGCGGACATCGTTATTTTCTCACCTTCACAGATGATTTAAGCAGATATGGGTATATCTACTTAATGAAACATAAGTCTAAAACGTTTGAAAAGTTCAAAGAATTTCAGAGTGAAGTTGAAAATCATCGTAACAAGAAAATAAAGTTTCTACGATCCGATCATGGAGGAGAATATTTGAGTTATGAGTTTGTTCTTCATTTGAAACAATGCGGAATAGTTTCGCAACTCACGCCACCCGGAACACCACAGCGTGATGGTGTGTTCGAACGTCGTAATCGTACTCTACTAGATATGGTGCGATCTATGATGTCATTTACTGATTTACCGCTATCGTTTTGGGGTTATGCTTTAGATACGGACGCATTCACGTTAAATAGGGCACCATCGAAATCCGTTTAGACGACGCCTTATGAACTGTGGTTTGGCAAGAAACCAAAGTTGTTGTTTCTGAATGTTTGGGGCTGCGATGCTTATGTGAAAAAACATCAACCTGATAAGCTCGAACCCAAATCGGAGAAATGTGTCTTCATAGGATACCCAAAGGAGACTCTTGGGTACACCTTCTATCACAGATCCGAAGGCAAGACTTTTGTTGCTAAATTCGGAATCTTTCTGGAGAAGGAGTTTCTCTCGAAAGAAGTGAGTGGGAGGAAAGTAGAACTTGATGAGTTAACTATACCTGCTCCCCTATTGGAAAGTAGTTCATCGCGGAAACCGGTTTCTGCGACACCTACACCAATTAGTGAGGAAGTTAATGATGATGATCATGGACCTTCAGATCAAGTTGTTACTAAACCTCGTAGGTCAACCAGAGTAAGATCCGCACCAGAGTGGTACGGAAATCCTGTTCTGGAAGTTATGTTACGAGACCATGACAAACCTACGAACTATGAAGAAGCGATGGTGAGCCCAGATTCCGTGAAATGGCTTGAGGCCATGAAATCTGAGATGGGATCCATGTATGAGAACAAAGTATGGACTTTGGTTGACTTGCCCGTTGATCGGCAAGCAATTGAGAATAAATGGATCTTCAAGAAGAAAATTGACACTGACGGTAATGTTACTATCTATAAAGCTCGACTTGTTGCGAAAGGTTTTCGACAAGTTGAAGGGATTGATTACGATGAGACCTTCTCACCCATAGTGATGCTTAAGTCCGTCCGAATCATGTTAGAAATTGCCGCATTTTATGATTATGAAATTTGGCAAATTAATGTCAAAACTGCATTCCTGAATGGATTTCTGGAAGAAGAGTTGTATATGATGCAATCGGAAGGTTTTGTCGATCCAAAGGGAGCTAACAAAGTGTGCAAGCTCCAGCGATCCATTTATGGACTGGTGCAAGCCTCTCGGAGTTGGAATAAATGCTTTGATACTGTGATCAAAGCATTTGGTTTTGTACAGACTTTTGGAGAAGCCTGTATTTACAAGAAAGTTAGTGGGAGATCTGTAGCATTTCTGATATTATATGTGGATGACATATTGTTGATTGGAAATGATATAGAATTTCTGGATAGCATAAAGGGATACTTGAATAAGAGTTTTTCAATGAAAGACCTCGGTGAAGCTGCTTATATATTGGGCATCAAGATCTATAGAGATAGATCAAGACGCTTAATTGGACTTTCACAAAGCACATACCTTGACAAAATTTTGAAGAAGTTCAAAATGGATCAAGCAAAGAAAGGGTTCTTGCCTGTGTTACAAGGTGTGAAGTTGAGTAAGACTCAATGCCCGACCACTGCATAAGATAGAGAGAAAATGAAAGATGTTCCCTATGCTTCAGCCGTAGGCTTTATCCTGTATGCAATGCTGTGAGCCAGACCTGGTGTGTGCCTTGCTATAAGTCTAGCAGGGAGGTACCAAGGTAACCCAGGAGTGGATCACTGGACAGCGGTCAAGAACATCCTGAAATACCTGAAAGGGACTAAGGATATGTTTCTCGTTTATGGAGGTGACAAAGAGCTCATCATAAACGGTTACGTTGATGCAAGCTTTGACACTGATCCAGACGATTCTAAATCGAAAACCGGATACATGTTTACATTGAACGGTGGAGCTGTCAGTTGGTGCAGTTCTAAACAAAGCGTTGTGGCGGGATCTACGTGTGAAGCGGAGTACATAGCTTCTTCAGAAGCAGCAAATGAAGGAATCTGGATGAAGGAGTTCATATCGGATCTAGGTGTCATACCTAGTGTATCGGGTCCAATGAAAATCTTTTGTGACAATACTGGTGCAATTGCCTTGGCGAAGGAATCCAGATTTCACAAGAGAACCAAGCACATCAAGAGACGCTTCAATTCCATCCGGGATTTATTCTAGGTGGGACCCGTTGACTAAGCCTCTTCCACGAGCAAAACATGATCAGCACCAAGGCTCCATGGGTGTTAGAATCATTACTGTGTAATCTAGATTATTGACTCTAGTGCAAGTGGGAGACTCAAGGAAGTATGCCCTAGAGGCAATAATAAAGTTATTATTTATTTCCTTATATCATGATAAATGTTTATTATTCTTGCTAGAATTGTATTAACCGGAAACATGATACATGTGTGAATACATAGACAAATAGAGTGTCACTAGTATGCCTCTACTTGACTAGCTCATTGATCGAAGATGGTTATGTTTCCTAACCATAGACAAAGTGTTGTCATTTGATTCATGAGATCACATCATTAGGAGAATGATGTGATTGACTTGACCCATTACGTTAGCTTAGTACTCGATCGTTTAGTTGCTCTACAGGTGTCTCCGAAGGTACTTGTTGGGTTGGCATATTTCGAGATTAGGATTTGTCACTCTGATTGTAGGAGAGTTATCTCTGGGCCCTCTCGGTAATGCACATCACTTAAGCCTTGCAAGCATTGCAACTAATGAGTTAGTTGCAGGATGATGTATTGCGGAACGAGTAAAGAGACTTGCCGGTAATGAGATTGAACTAGGTATTGAGATACCGACGATCGAATCTCGGGCAAGTAACATACCGATGACAAAAGGAACAACATATGTTGTTATGCGGTCTGACCGATAAAGATCTTCGTAGAATATGTGGGAGCCAATATGAGCATCCAGGTTCCTCTATTGGTTATTGATCGGAGACGTGTGTCGGTCATGTCTACATAGCTCTCGAACCCGAAGGGCCCGCACGCTTAACGTTTCGATGATAGTTATATTATGAGTTTATATGTTTTGATGTACCGAAGGTTGTTCGGAGTCCCGGATGTGACCACGGACATGACGAGGAGTCTCGAAATGGTTGAGACATGAAGATTGATGTATTAGAAGCCTATGTTTGGATATCGGAAGTGTTCCGGGTGAAATTGGGATTTTATCGGAGTACCGGGAGGTTACCGGAACCCCCCCAGGAGCTTAATGGGCCATAGTGGGCGTTGTGGAGAAGAGGAGAGGCGGCCAGGGCAGGGCCGCGTGCCCCTCCCCCCCCCCCTAGTCCGAATAGGACAAGGAGAAGGGGGCGGCGCCCCCCCCCCCCCTTCCTTCCTCTCTCCCTCCTCTTTCCCCCTCCTCTCCTAGTCCAACAAGGAAAAGGGAGGGAGTCCTACTCCCGGTAGGAGTAGGACTCCTCCTGGCGCGCCCCGTCTAGGCCGGCCGCACCTCCCCCCTTGCTCCTTTATATACGGGGGCAGGGGGGACCCTAGAGACACAACAATTGATCATTTGATCTTTTTAGCCGTGTGCGGTTCCCCCTCCACCATAGTCCACCTCGATAATACTGTAGCGGTGCTTAGGCGAAGCCCTGCGTCGGTGGAACATCATCATCGTCACCACGCCGTCGTGCTGACGAAACTCTCCCTCAACACTCGGCTGGATCGGAGTTCGAGGGACGTCATCGGGTTGAACGTGTGCTGAACTCAGAGGTGTCGTGCGTTTGGTACTTGATCGGTCAGATTGTGAAGATGTACGACTACATCAACCGCGTTGTGCTAACGCTTCCGCTTTCGGTCTACAAGGGTACGTGGACAACACTCTCCCCTCTCGTTGCTATGCATCACCATAATCTTGCGTGTGCGTAGGTAAATTTTTGAAATTACTACGTTCCCCAACAGTGGGACGAAAATTAACCACGGAGACTATCAACTGAGACATTAGGAGTAGATATATAGCAGTTTTCTTGTTTGTTTCTTCTTCTTGTTTCCTTTATTTTCTCTCCCTTTTCTTTTCTTCTCTTTCTTTTTTTTCTTTTTTCCGAGAGTGGGAACGAAGGGAAGGTGATACAATGTATATAACTAAGGTGATATATATTGCATCATTTGACGATTAAGTATGTATACAAAATAGGAACATATATATTACATCATTTGACCGATAACGGTTCCTCAGCGTTGACGTTTTTGTTTTTGAGTGAGCTTCTTTCCCTTCTTGTTCATTGAAGAATAATTGAGCTTCTCATTGTGACTTTTCCTTTTCCATGTAGTACGATCTTTCTTAGGTAATGCAGTATTGATTCTTCTTTTGGCATATACTTCATCGTCATCGTCATCTTCCCTCATTGGGTTGTTGTACTAGTCATAGTCTTCCTCGTTGGCGGCTCCATCCATTTCAATGATATTCCTTTTGCCACTCCTCACGTCAACACGGCTGGGATTGCACGGGTTGGTTATGAAGAAGTATTGTGTCACGTGCTTAGCGTGTACCAATGGCTCGTTTTTTGCGATAGCGTTCACGGTAGCGCTCTTGGCGTCGGGTATAGTCATGGTAGTGAAATACCGGTTTTCTCTTTCGAGATTATTAGCCCATCTGACATGGAACATCGTCGTGTTGTGCAGTCCAGAGTAGTCAAGCTCCCAGATCTCCTCGACCCTTCCATAAAATCTCTCAATCGCGCCATTGTCACTGCCGGTCATTCATTCCATCGTCACCCCACTAGTAGAAAAAGGCCCATTTGTCCTGGTTCTAGAGGGCCATTTGTCCCAGTTCTGGAACCGGGACTAAAGGGTCAGTAATAAAGCCTAACACCTTTAGTCCCGGGACAGGTGGGGCTCCACGTGGCCGCTGCGGCGTCCCTAGACAAGAGGGCCTTTAGTCTCGGTTGGTAACACCAACCGGGACCAAAGAGCATCCATGCGTCAGCATCTCAGGAGCTGGGTTTTTTTAAAGGAGGGAGGGGGGTTTTGGAGGGTTAATTTAGGGGTTTCATATATTGTGTTAGCTGGCTAATAGAGAGAAGTGACCTCTCTTATCTCCATGCTTCGTCGATGCCAGGTACTATACGTATAGAGAGAACTCGACATGCTAGCTAGTAAGCAAATGAAGGAACCATTAAGTACACAAGATCGTCATGAACATATACAGAGAGAAGTGACCGACCTCTCCTTCTCCGAGAGATTAGTCGAACAACAAGTTTTCGTATATCTATCTGACACTGCTAGCTAGCTACATATATACAATATAAGATCTCTTATAATCCCTAACATCTGAAGTCAACTTCCACATGGTATTCTCCGGCTGGATTGATGATGTGGTCAAAAAAGAATCCTGCCAATTCCTCTTGAATTGCTCGTATATGATCTTGTGGTAGGAGTTCATCCCGCATCTGCCAGATCTAAATTGAAAAAGAGGGTCAATACATGTGTATGAATGAAACTCAACACAAATGATGGTAATAAAATTAAATTGTAAATATTTTTGCTTACGCACTTCATATTGTTTTTCAGAGTAGCCCCGCTTATTAGAGGTCGTCGCGTCGTAGATGAACTCGCAAATGTAGTATCCACAGAAATCATTCCTGCCTTCCTGCCACAAGCACTTTATGAGAAATAGAGGTCAATCAAACTGATAAGCAAGCATGCTAAATGGTATTGATGAAACTAGCTAGAATCAATGGGAGATGCACGGAACTAGGTAGTAGTACTTACTTTCGGGTGTTTAAATCGCAGCTCGGTCGGCAATCTCGGAGAAATTGCGGTGAGCTCTTTCCAAATCTTGTCAGACAAAGAAAATAATTACTTGGTATCAGTAAATGAATAAAGTTGCCGAAATGGTGCGATAATGATCGATTGAACTTACTTCTAGAGCATTCGAGTCATGTTCGCATAGTCCTCGGGATGTTTTCTTCTTGAGTCTAAGACGGTTACTTCTGCCTGCTCAAGCTTAATCTCTAAGAGAATAAAGTGGTAGTTGTGCACGCATGCATGACTCATCAGTTACATTACCATAACCTTGAGTAATAAGGGAAACCGAATGTGCGGAAGACAGTAACACTCACTTGAAGTTGTAAGCAAATAGTATTTTATCTTTGTTTTGATTTCCAGCAGCGATTGTAGCAAGTTGTCCTCGGTTTCTGAGACATTGTGTTTAACCGTCCATTCATGTATGACAACTGGGTTAATGAACCCAATGTCATAGATTTGTGCTTTTCTTCATTTGACGATCTTCAATCTACATAATATAGTGAGGATAATTATATATACATGCAATGAAAGAGCTGAGCTATATATAGATAAGTAGTATTCACAGATAGTAGCAAGCCACGAGTGATTTGTCGAGGGCCTTTTGATTGCAGAACTGGAAAAACTCGTCAAAATCAATAGATAATAGTTCTTGTCCAATGAAGTCGTGGTCCTAGACTCGCTGCATGTTTTCATGTACCATTGATGGAATCTCCGCATCATCGTTGTTAGAGGAGGACTTCCATCTTTGACGAGAGGCTTCCTGTACTAGTATTTGAATGTATCCACCTCCATTGTATCAAACACAACATCATCGCTCAGGTAATCAGCATGATTGGTACCGGGCGCCATCCCCAGAAGAATTGCGACGATATCGCTAGACACCTTAAGCGTGGGGCACGATTGGTTGGCATGTTCGCCGAGCTGCGGAATTTTCTTCCCGCTTCTTCATTCTGCTAACCTTTTATCGCTTGAAGTAGTTCCCAATCGGCGCACATCTTCCAATGTCTTTTTAAGACAGCGGACATGGTTGTCATCCGGCGAAGGCGGTGGTGGTCGCTTCAGGGCATTGACAGTGCGCTTCACTTTCACCGTATCTATCTTCCCCTCCGGAGGTGGGTGTGTCATAGATCTTCGCATTTCAAAGAAGTCCCTCACTTGCGCTTCATAGATCTTCGCGTTTTCCTCCACGGTCATCTTGTATGGTAACTTCTCTAGAGGCTTGAGAGATGGACCGAATCTGTATTGCCTACCGCCTCTGGCTGTACTGCTAGACGCCGAAGCGGCGGTGTCACTCTTCCGTTGCCGCTGACGAGTAGTAGCACAAGGCGTAGTGGTCCGACGCGCCGGAGCAGCCGGAGCGGCGGCATCTATCTTCCGTTGTTGCTGATGAGGCGGAGGATGGGGCGGGCTGCTCGGACGCGCCGGAGCAGGCAGAGAAGGAGGCAGAGTGCTGGCCTCACGCGCCGGAGCAGTTGGAGAAGGAGGCGGAGTTCCCTAACTCGCCCGAGGAGGAGGCATCCAGTTCGGAAGCTTGATGTGTCATAGACATGAAGTCTTCAAAGCAAGACCCAACATGAAGTGTCAAATCCTTCCGTTACTTCATCCACCATCACAACATCATAGCCTTGTGGAATCGGATGGAAGTGAAAAGTTCCGTCGGGTTGAGGAGGTGCGACGGAGCCGACAACCACCTTGACTTTCAGGTTCTGCCATTGCGTCATAAGATGGCAATGTTGAGCCTCCGTGATAGCATCCACGGGGTAGCTAGGAGTCGTGAAGTCAACCTGCTGAACGAGCTTGGTGGAAGCCACGCTGCTTCTCCACTGAGATGGCGGTGTAGATTATGGGGTAGCTCCGGCAGGTCGCTGGCACTCAACTAGTTCCTCTAGCTTTTGTACCCTTGCATTCAGCTTCTGAAGTTTGCTCTGCTCTAGTTTCCTCTTCATCTCCTGGGTTTTGTAACCGCCTGCACAGGGAAACCCAACCTTCCACGCAACGGACCTGGCGTGCCACGTGTTCGTCCAGGGTGCTCAGGATTCCCGAGTGCCTCTATCAGCTCCTCGTTCTCTCTATCGGTAATGAACGTCCCTTGCTGCGCTGCAGCGATACACTTCTGAAGCTTGTTGACGGGTATTGCAAGTTGCTCGTCTGTCCAAACGCACTTCCCTGTTTCAGGGTCCAAGGTTCCCCCAACCCCGAAGAACCAAGTCCTTGAACAGTCTGGCCAGTTCAATGTCTCTGGTTCGACGCCTTTAGCAAGTAGGTCATTCTCAGCCTTGTCCCACAACAGCCGGGCTTTGAGGTAGCCACCTGACCCTATTCGATGGTGATACAACTTCTTTGCAGCATTGTTCTTTTTTGTCTCTGACATCTTCTTACTCCTCTATGATGTCTTTTAGGCCACAAATGTGGGCCAGTGATATCTTATCTTCTCCAATCGGCCGGTGAATTCAGGAGTCTTCCCTTTGTCGACATACATTGGTTTCAACTCATTCTTCCACCTCCTGAATAGATCTTCCATCTTCTTAAGAGCATGACCCTTGACTAGTGGCTCTATAACTAGCTTATCCGGCTCCTCCTCTGGCGGTAGGGTGAAATTTGCCTTCAGCGAGGTCCAAAGATCATCTTTCTGTTTATCGTTGACATAAGGAACTTCAGGGTCTTTGTTCTTAGGCTTATTCCATTGCTAGATGCTGATCGGGATCATGTCCCTAACAATAGCCCCGCGTTGAGCAGAAAATTATTCCTTGGTCCGCCTAGGTTCAATCGGTTGGCCATCGCCCGAGATTTCTGTGATCATGAACCTTTCATCCTGGCGCAACCTTTTCTTCGAGCCTCGTCTCATTACCAAAGTTTCGATCGATCTGGAGGGCTAGAAAAGAAGAAAGAAGAGTTAATATATGTACATATCAAAACAATTAATGCATCAATTAGCTAGTCAGCACAGGTTTAATTAATATATATGCCTCACCGGACTTTGCAACAACTCCCTCTTCCATTCGATCATCGGAGCCGTCATCACAGTCTCCTTCTTCCACTGGCATTCGGTCACCGGAGCCATCATGATCGTTGTAACGCCCTCGATGCGACTATAGCTCCCACGTGTCGAGGCATGACTTAGAGACATAATCGCATTGAAGGCATATGTCGCAAGTTAGGCAATCATCACAACATCCCATGTAATATAGATAATAAAAGGGGAGATAACATAGTTGGCTTACACTCGCCACATCAATCAAGTACATAAATAACATTACATCATTCAAACACTCATGGCCCGACTACGGCACCAAAATAAAAGATAACCCAACAAGCGACACGGTCCTGATCACCCCCAACTGGGCACCACTACTGATCATCAGGAAAGGAAACATAGTATCGTTGAGAGTCCTCGTTGAACTCCCACTTGAGCTCAAGCGCGTCACCTAGAGCTGAATCATCAGGCCCTGCATCTGGTGTAATAGTAATCTGTGAGCCATAGGGACTCAGCAATCTCGCACCCTCACGATCAAGACTATTTAAGCTTATAGGTAAGGCAAGGTGAAAATATATGTGGAGCTGCAGCAAGCGACTAGCATATATGGTGGCTATCCTGTTCGCAAAAGAGAGCGAGAAGAGAAAGCAAGGCGTGAGCGAGAAACTAGAGGACAACCTGCACAGACATTACTCCAACACCGTGTCCACTTCCCAGACTCCGCCGAGAAGAGGCCATCACGGTAACACACTCAGTTGATTCATTTTAATTAAGTTAAGGTTCAAGTTATCTACAACCGGACATTAACAAATTCCCATCTGCCCATAACCGTGGGCATGGCTTTCGAAAGTTCAAATCCCTGCAGGGGAGTCCCAACTTAGCCCATGACAAGCTCTCATGGTCAACGAAGGAATAGACCTCCTCCCGAGACGTTCCAATCAGACTCGGTATCCCGGTTCTTCAAGACAACTCCGACAGTGGTAAAACAAGTCCAGCAACACCACCCGCTGTGCCGACAAATCCCGATAGGAGATGCACATATCTCGTTCTCAGGGCACACCGGATAAGCTAAGTGTACGGGAGCCAACGTAACCCAAGTTGCCAAGGGACGGCCCCACACGGTGCTCTAGGTTGGACCAACACTCAGAGGAGCACTGGCCCGGGGGGGGGGGTTAAAATAAGATGACCCCTGAGTCCGCGAAACCCAAGGGAAAAGGCTAGGTGGCAAATGGTAAAACCAAGGTTGGGCATTGCTGGAGGAGTTTTATTCAAAACGGACTATCAAGGGGTTCCCATTATAACCCAACCGCGTAAGAAATGCAAAAACCGGGAACATAACACCGATATGACAGAAACTAGGGCGGCAAGAGTGGAACAAAACACTAGGCGAGAGGCCGAGCCTTCCACCCTTTACCAAGTATATAGATGCATTAAGATAACAATATAATATAATGATATCCCAACAAGTAAATAATGTTCCAACAAGGAACGGCCTCCAATCTTCACCTGCAACTAGCAACGCTATAAGAGGGGCTGAGCAAAGCGGTAACATAGCCAATCAACGGTTTGCGTAGGACATGGTGGGTTAGAGGTTTGACATGGCAATTTGGGAGGCTTGAAATCAAGTGGTAGGCATCGTAGCATTGGCATAGCAAAAGAGCGAGTATCAAGCAAAGCAAAGATAGTAGTGATTTCGAGGGTATGATCATCTTGCCTGCAAAGTTGTCAGAGTTGACTGGATCCTCGAAAGCAATCTCAACGGGCTCCTCGTTAGCGAACTCGTCTCCCGGCTCTACCCAAACAAGACAAACAAGCCACTGAACACAATCAACCACGTGCAAGGATCAAACAATATGATGCAAGGATGGTATGCTATGCGGGATGCGATGCGGGATGCATATGCAAGATTTGACAAGGGAGGCATGAACCTGGCCTCAACTTGGGAATCCAAGTGTGCCACTGGAAAGATGAGATGAAATCGCTTGAAAACGATATAAAGAACGCCGGAATCAGAGTTACGGATTGGAAATGGCAAGCAATTCAAATATGACACCGGTCTGCGATTTAAAGCAAGTAGCCATCTAAATGCAATGGGATGAACATGCTACAGCACCCAAACATGGCATCAAAATACATGGCAGGGATGCATTCAAGATGCTTCACAAAAGTCTATCACTGAGCTACGGACAATTCATCCATTAACAGGTTCAAACAAGCATGGCAAAAATGCATATGGTAAACAGATCTCAGACTTAGTGAAATCAACACTTGTCTGGAATCTCAGATCAGATAGCACTCTTCGGAGCAAAAAAACTACATGCTACAGGACCTGAACATGGCAAAGTAAAGCATGGCATGGAGCTGCTCAAAAAGCTTAACAAAAGTCCTTTAGTGACCTTGAGCCAAAAGGGATCAGAAAATACAATTGCAAGCATGTGAACATGGCAAAAACATAATCAGTTCTCAGACTTAGTGAAAACTGGGGCATGCTGAAAACAGATATCAAGTAGGCATGTTTACGAGCTCGATGCACTCACTACAGAGCAAGTCATGACCAACTAAGCATACATCCATCAAGAATACACAAAATGCAAGCTAGACATGGCAAGAACAATAGCATAGCATGCACGGATCAACTACAACATCCTCGGCAAAATCGCTAACAAGTAGATAACCTGCCCAGTTTCACGAAGTAGCAAAAACAGAGCTCGATTGACTCAAGCTAGGATGCTCCATAATGGCAAACAAAGACATGGACGGATAGAGCACTACAAGATTAACAAAACATCCTTACTGATCATCCTCAAAAGAGGCACGGATCACTCGGAAACAACATGAACATATGGCCATATGAGATAAACAGCTCAAGGACTTAGTGGAAATGCTAAGTCCCTGAAATCAGCATTACCAGGTGCCTCACTTTGCAAGCTTGTGCTAGTCACCACACCCATCACAAAAATACATGGATTGCACCTCTGGAAAGATGGCAAAACTCTTAACAAAACATATGTAGAGCATCAGGGCATATCATGCACACAATAATCATGGCAAAAATGACAAATGCCTAAATGGAGCAGCAGATCTGACAAATATCTCAAGTAGCACTCTTCTAACAGAATTTCGGGCATCAAGATGAACTCAAATGAAAATGATGCAATGGAATGAAATGATGTACTCTCTGAAGCGAACATTTTGATATGCTATATGTCCAAAACGGAGCTACGGATGCAAAGTTACGGCACGATGAACATGGGCACATGAACTAGGGTTTCGGGAGAAAAAGTCAACCGAGGCGATTTGGATCTGAGATTTGCATGCCTCCCGAGGTCGCTGGAGTTACTGTAGCACGCACTCGCCGGAGATGGCCTTGCCGTAGAGGAGGGGGCCGGAGTGAGGGAGCTCGCCGGGGACTTGGCCGGCCGGCGAGACGACGACGATCTGCGGCGGCGGGTGGCGTCCGGTGAGGAGCGGCGGCGCGCCGGCGTCGAGGCGGCGGGGCGAAGGGCAGCGAAGATCTGCGGCGGCGGGCGGCGGAGGAAGAAGCAACCGGGCGGCGAGGCGGCGGATGGGCCTCGGGGGCCCGGCTCGGGCCTCCCGGGCCGGCGGTGGGAGGCGGCGAAGCGCTCCCGCGGGGACACGTGGCGGCGGCTAACTGGTTGGCGGTGGCGGGCGAACGCGTCCGGCTCCGTCCGGACGTGTCCGGTGGCGGCGGAGACGAATTTTTTTCGGGTTAGGGAGAGAGGAGATCCGCGAATTTCGGGGAGGGGATATAAATAGACATAGAGGGAGCTAGGAGAGTCCAAATGAGGTGCAGTTTTCGGCCACGCGATCGTGATCGAACGCTCTAGATGATGGAGCAGGTTTTGGTGGGTTTTGGGCCAAATTGGAAAGGTGTTGGGCTGCAACACACACGAGGCCTTTTTGGTCCCTCGGTTAACCGTTGGAGTATCAAACAAAGTCCAAATGGTACGAAACTTGATAGGCGGTCTACCGGTAGTAAACCAAGGCCGCTTCGCAAGTCTCGGTCCAATCCGGAAATGTTTAATCCCCACACATGAAAGAAAGGTAGAAATGACCACCGGAGGAGAACGAAACGCCGGAATGCAAAACGGACAACGGGGAAAATGCTCGAATGCATGAGATGAAAACGTATGCAAATGCAATGCACATGATGACATGATAAGAGATGCATGACAACGACAACAACACACGGAGACAAAAACCCGAACCCGAGAAAATAAAATAACTTAACGCCGGAAACGGCAAGAGTTGGAATACATATTGGGAAAGTTACATCCGGGGTGTTACAATCGTGTCCTTCCTCCCCCATTGTTCGATCACCGGAGCCTTCACCCTCTCCTTCCGGACCATCGGTGTCATTGAGATACGACAAGACATCACCTCCGCTGAGGATTATGTCCCCCAAGAACTGTTCTGTTTCCATGTCTCTTTGCTCCATAGTTTCTGCAAATATTACAACATGGCAATTAATATACAAACATGAGAGATGGATATATTAGTAGCAAACATAGACCTAGCTAGCTAATCACAACAAGGAATAATAATTAGTGTCCTCGACGCTTTCTACGGTTTGGGGTGGCCTCGGCAACGCTTCTAGGGTTTGGGGTGGCTTCGATGATGACCCACAAGTATAGGGGATCTATCGTAGTCCTTTCGATAAGTAAGAGTGTCGAACCCAACGAGGAGCAGAAGGAAATGATAAGCGGTCTTCAGTAAGGTATTCTCTGTAAGTACTGAAATAAGTGGTAACAGATAGTTTTGTGATAAGATAGATTGTAACGAGCAACAAGTGACAAAAGTAAATAAAGTGCAGCAAGTTGGCCCAATCCTTTTATAGAAAAGGACAAGCCGGAACAAACTCTTATAATAGGAAAAGCACTCCCGAGGACACATGGGAATATCGTCAAGCTAGTTTTCATCACGTTCATATGATTCGCGTTCGATACTTTGATAATTTGATATGTGGGTGGACCGGTGCTTGGGTGCTGTTCTTACTTGAACAAGCATCCCACTTATGATTAACCTCTATTGCAAGCATCCGCAACTACAACAAAAGTATTAAGGTAAACCTAACCATAGCATGAAAAATATGGATCCAAATCAGCCCCTTACGAAGCAACGCATAAACTAGGGTTTAAGCTTCTGTCACTCTAGAAACCCATCATCTACTTATTACTTCCCAATGCCTTCCTCTAGGCCCAAATAATGGTGAAGTGTTATGTAGTCGACGTTCACATAACACCACTAGAGGCTAGACAACATACATCTTATCAAAATATCAAACGAATACCAAATTCACATGACTACTCATAGCAAGACTTCTCCCTTGTCCTCAGGAACAAACGTAATTACTCACAAAGCATATTCATGTTCATAATCAAAGGGGTAATAATATGCATATAGGATCTGAACATATGATCTTCCACCAATTAAACCAACTAGCATCAACTACAAGGAGTAATCAACACTAGTAGCAACCTACTAGCACCAATCCTAGACTTTGAGACAAGAATTGGATACAAGAGATGAACTAGGGTTTGGAGATGAGATGGTGCTGGTGAAGATGTTTATGGAGATTTCCCTCTCCCGATGAGAGGAGCGTTGGTGATGACGATGGTGATGATTTCCCCCTCCCGGAGGGAAGTTTCCCCGGCAGAACAGCTTTGCCGGAGCTCTAGATTGGATCTGCCAAGGTTCCGCCTCGTGGCGGCGGAGTCTCGTCCCGAAAAGTTCCTTCCTATTTTTTTCTAATCGAAAGACTTCATATAGGAGAAGATGGACCTTGGAGATCCAGCAGGGGGCCCACGAGGTAGGGGGCGCGCCCTAGGGGGGGGCGCCCCCCACCCTCGTGAGCAGGGTGTGGGCCCCCTGGCCTTCATCTTTGGCGAGGATTTTTCTTTATTTATTTTAAGATGATCCATGGAGTTTCAGGACTTTTGGAGTTGCGCAAAATAGGTCCCTAATATTTGCTCCTTTTCCAGCCCAGAATTCCAGCTGCTGGCATTCTCCCTCCTTATGTAAACCTTGTAAAATAAGAGAGAATAGCCATAAGTATTGTGACATAAAGTGAAATAACACTCCATAATGCAATAAATATCGATATAAAAGCATGATGCAAAATGGACGTATCAACTCCCCCAAGCTTAGACCTTGCTTGTCCTCAAGCGAAAAGCCGATAACAATAAATATGTCCTCGTGTTTAGAAATAGAGGCGTCGATAAAAATAAAATACGGACATGAAGGCATCTTGATTATTCTCATAACAGCAACATATATAGATTTTGTCATATGATTACTTATATTCAAGTGATGATCTATTCACAATGCAAAAGTATAAATCATAGACCTTATTGGGCTCCGACAAACTATAATCTCTGTCATTAAAGCAATTGCAATTTATCATAACATTGGAAAGAGTCTATGTCAGAGCTAAAAAAGCAAGTCCACATACTCAACTATCATTTAGTCCTCCATAATTGCTAACACTCACGCGATACTTATGGTTACGGAGTTTTAATCGGACACAAAGAAAGATAAGGGCTTGTAGTTTTTCCCCACAACCTTTTACCTCAAGGGTAATGTCAACAATAATGGTTCATGCTCCCCTACATCCAATTAGATATGTATATCATGTTCTTTCCAACATGCCGAGCTTGCCAAAGGATAGAATGAAAAAGAAAAGGTGAAGATCACCATGACTCTTGCATAAGGTAGAAGATAATAATAAAGGATAGGCCCTTCGCAGAGGGAAGCAGAGGTTGCCATGCGCTTTTATGGTTTGATGCATAAAATCTCAATGCGAAAGAACGTCACTGTATATTGCCCCTTGTGATATGAACCTTTATTATGCAGTCTGTCGCTTTTATTACTTCCACATCACAAGATCGTATAAAGCTTATTTCTCCCACAGCAATCAATCATACATATTTAGAGCAATTTTTATTGCTTTGCACCGATGACAACTTACTTGAAGGATCTTACTCAATCCATAGGTAGATATGGTGGACTCTCATGGCAAAACTGGTTTAAGGGTATTTGGAAGCACAAGTAGTATTTCTACTTGGTGCTGAGAATTTGGCTAGCATGAGGGGGAAAGGCAAGCTCAACAAGTTAGAGGATCCATGACAACATACTTTATCTCAGATATAAGAAAGACATAACTCATTACGTTGTCTTCCTTGTCCAACATCAACTCTTTAGCATGTCATATTTTAATGAGTGCTCCCAATCATAAAAGATGTCAATGATAATATATCTATATGTGAAAACCTCTCTTTCCTTATTACTTCCTATTAATTGCAACAATGACCAAAGCTATGCTTGCCAACTCCCAACAACTTTTAATCATCATACTCTTTCTATGTGAAGTCATTACTCTCCATAAGATCAATATGAACTTTTTGTTTCTTTTTATTATTTTTCTCTTTCCTTTTATTCACCCAAGATCATGGCAAAATAATCAAGCCCTTGACTCAACACTAATCTTTATTATATATAGCTCACAGACTCGATTACATAGAGAGATCATAAAGCAAACTCAAAACTAGATCATGCCATAAACTTTATTCTACTAGATCAAGATACTACTAATAGGATCGAACTAAGAAAAACGGTAAAGATAGGAGTTGTGATTGTGATACGATACCGGGGCACCTCCCGCAAGCTTGGCAGTTGCCAAGGGGAGTGCCCATACCCATGTGATTATATCTCCTTTGTCGGTGAAGAAGGTGAAGGTGACGGATAATCGCACATCGAGCGTAAGAGGTCCTCCAGCTTGCGAATAATGCCCTTGAGTGCGACAATATTCTCCTTCAACAAAATATTTTCTTGTGTGAGATACTTGTTTTGAACACGAGCTAACTCAATCATCTTGAAAGCTTCGATCTCAGTTGGGGTAAGAAGGTTATGATCAATTTGAAGGGTGTCTTTTGCTGTTGGAGCTTGATCCTCCGTGGCCTTCTTGATCCTTTCATCCTTGTTGACCCTCGTGGGTTCTTCCCTCTTCATATCTATCTTCATTAGCCAAGCATCGTTGTCACCATTGTTGGAGGAGGGAGATGACATGATGCCTAGCCTGGAAAACCCTGACAGAAAACAGCTCGAAAGAAGAACAGAGGAGGTTTGCGTGATACGGGAGTCAAAACCTTCAAGAGAATATATAATGAATTTTTACCGACCAAAATACATAATGTGCAAGAAAAGAGAGTCCAGAAGGCACACGAGGTGCTCACGAGGTAGGGGCGCGCCCACCACCCTCGTGGGGCCCTCGTGTCCTTCCCGGATTGCTACTTATTTTTCTATTTTTCTAAATATTCCAAAACGGAGAAATATTGCCTTAAAAATTGTATTGGAGTCGGTTTACTTACCGTACCACATACCTATTCCTTTTCGGAGTCTGAAACACTCCAGAAAGTGTCCCTTATGTATTCCTCCGGGGTTACGGTTTCAATAATATTGGTTTCAACGTTTATGGGATTACCTGAGATATAATGTTTGATTCTTTGATCGTTTACCACCTTCGGATTTGTGCCCTCGAAGTTGTTGATTTTTATGGCACCGGAATGATAGACCTCCTCGATAACATAGGGGCCTTCCCATTTAGAGAGAAGTTTTCCTGCAAAAAATCTTAAACGAGAGTTGTATAGCCATACATAATCACCTACATTAAACTCACACTTTTGTATCCTTTTGTCATGCCATCTTTTGACTTTTTCTTTAAACAACTTAGCATTTTCATAAGCTTGGGTTCTCCATTCATCAAGTGAGCTAATATCAAATAACCTCTTCTCACCGGCAAGTTTAAAATCATAGTTGAGCTCTTTAATATCCCAATATGCCTTATGTTCTAGTTCGAGAGGTAAGTGACATGCTTTTCCATAAACCATTTTATACGGAGACATACCCATAGGATTTTTGTATGCAGTTCTATAAGCCCATAATGCATCATCAAGTTTCTTGGACCAATTCTTTCTAGACCTATTAACAGTCTTTTGCAAAATTAATTTGAGCTCTCTATTGCTCAACTCTACTTGACCACTAGACTGTGGGTGATAAGGAGATGCAATTCTATGATTAACATCATATTTAGCAAGCATTTTACAGAAAGCACCATGAATAAAGTGTGAACCACCATCAGTCATTAAATATCTAGGGACTCTAAACCTCGGGAAAATAACTTCCTTAAGCATTTTAATAGAAGTGTTGTGATCAGCACTACTAGTTGGAATAGCTTCTACCCACTTAGGAACATAATCAACAGCAACTAAAATATGTGTATATCCATTAGAGGCAGGAAAAGGGCCCATATAATCAAAGCTCCAAACATCAAACGGTTCAATAACAAGTGAATAATTCATAGGCATTTCTTGACGTCTACTAATATTACCAATTCTTTGACATTCATCACAAGACAAGACAAACTTACGGGCATCCTTGAAGAGAGTAGGCCAATAGAAACCAGATTGCAATACCTTATGTGCAGTTCTATCTCCAGCATAGTGTCCTCCATAACACTCGGAATGACACTTGCGTAGGATCTGTTCCTGTTCATGCTTAGGTACACAACGTCTAATAACACCATCTACTCCTTCTTTACAAAGGTGTGGGTCATCCAAAAAGTAATGTCTCAAATCATAGAAGAACTTTTTCTTTTGTTGGTATGTGAAGCTAGGTGGTATAAATTTAGCAACGATATAATTAGCATAATCAGCATACCATGGAGTACTACGAGAAGTACTTATAACATTTAATTATTCATCAGGAAAGTTATCATTAATAGGTAGTGGGTCATCAAGAATATTTTCTAACCTAGACAAGTTGTCTGCAACGGGGTTCTCAACTCCCTTTCTATCAACAATATGCAAATCAAATTCTTGTAGCAAGAGAACCCATCTAATAAGTCTAGGTTTAGCATCTTTCTTTTCCATAAGATATTTAATATCAGCATGATCAGTTTGAATAGTTACTTTAGAATCAACAATATAAGATCTGAACTTATCACAAGCAAATACAACTGCTAAAAGCTCTTTTTCAGTAGCAGCATAATTTCTTTGAGCATTGTCTAGAGTCTTACTAGCATAATGAATAACATTTAATTTCTTATCAACTCTTTGCCCTAGAACAACACCT